>NC_044983.1:66275550-66382299 GCF_008728515.1 Papio anubis
AGGGTAGTGGGTAGTATAGTTTCAGGGCATGGACTTCCAGAAAAGCTGGGGTTTTTGAGCAAGGGAGGAGAATTGTCTGTCAGCAGCATTGAGGACTATGAAAGACACCCACTCCACCCCTAGGCTCTGTGGTATGTGGTGCGTGGGAGGGAAGAAACAGCCGCCTCTTGAGAAGGCTAGGGAAGCAGGTTTCAGTTTTCTGTTAGAGCTGCCTCCAGGTTTCTGAGCGAGAAGGTGAAGAAAACATTCAGAAAGAGGCAGAGGGTGTTGGGGATTTGGTAGATGGCACACCTGGAGCTTTGGGGGATACAGTGTAAGAGTTTGGGGACTGGGAAGGGGCTTTTGGCTTAAGCAAAATAAAGGGATGAACAGAGCCTTGTGGGGAGGAGATTGTGGTGATGATGGATAACAATGGAGGTTTGACTCTGGAGGTCACTAAGGTGGAAAGAGTTTTGAAGCGAATGATCCTGAGGTCTTTTAGGGGAAAGTGAAGGTTTAATAATAATTTTCGCTTCTTTTTTAGGATAGACCTTTTAAGTTTATAGTGAAAGGCAGCTGCCATTACCTTCTCCAAGGGTGGATCATGGTGGTGGGGAAAGTAGTCCCACCAAGACACATGGGCTCTGGAGGCCTCCCTGAAGCAGACTTTTTGTTTTGTTTTCTTTTAGAGATGAAGGCCAGGCTGGTCTGAAAATCCTGGCCTCAGGCAATCCTCTTGCCTCAGCATCCCAAAGTGCTGGGATTACAGGTGAACCACCCCACCAGGGACCCCTCAAGCAGATTGATTGCTTATGTGTGTTCAGCTCTGGAGGCCACATTCTAAGTAAGTGAGACTTTGGCAAACATAGCCTGAATCCTGAAATTCTCAGGATTCTTTTAATGATTATAGGACAGAAGGCAGTTTATTTGGGATTAGGTCTATCCAGGAAAATTTGTGGTACAAGGTTGCTGTAATTATGAGAAATATAAAAGAACAGAAATATGATCTTTGCCCTCAATGAGGTTGTGTTTAGTTGTCCTTACAAGACATGTATAAGAATGAAAAACCTGTTCTGAGATGATGTGAAAGTAGGTACAAGAAATTACCTAATAGAAATAAGTTAGAACTAAAATGAGACTGTTTGATTTCAACCTCTCCTTGGGGACAAATTGATGAAAAGTAAGAAACAAATGTTTGTTACATGCTTATTAAATTCCAGGCATTTTGCTTTTACATATATCATTTGGTTTTCACATAAATCTTATAAAATAGGTGTTATCTTTATTTAAAGATAGAGAAGCTGAGGCTTAGAGATGTTAAGTAATTTGCCCAAGGTCATAGGTGCAGGTGTTTGTGTGCCTGCCAAACCCATTCTTATTAATGTTTTTTTGAGACAGGGCCTTGCTATGTTGTCTAGGCTGGACTTAAACCCTTGGGTTCAAGAGAACCTCCTAAATAGCTGGAACTACAAATGTGCACCACTGTGCAGCAAAAAACCCCATTCTTGTTTCATGTAAACAGTCCTGCAGGGTATGTACTTGCCAGAAAGACTCTGACTTTTCAGAAAGCAGTGATTCTCAATCTTATCTCATTTCTGATCTGTTCAAGAGACTGGTTGCTGCCTATGTAGAAATGCAAAGCCCATGAAAAAGACCCCAACAGATCATTTTTCTGTTTACATGTTATTGCTATATCATGCTATTGTTATATCATGCTAATGTTATATCATGAGTTTAAAAACATAAAATTGTACTCATCTAGTGAGGAGGAAATTGTATTTTCATGAGGAAGCAAAACCACTTCATTAATATTTGGAAATTATATGATTTTCTTGAGTATAAATTTGCTGCTATGGAAACGAGAAAACAAATTTATAATACAGTGTTGCCACTAGTACGTAAGACTGGCAGGAGATGGCATGTCACATTTAGAGGTAGATCTGGCAACTGGGAGAGAGCTGTTTGATAACGGCTATGAAGATTCTGTGACCCATCCTGACCACTACCTAGGTGTCTCTCTAGGGGGAGAATGTAATCCTGTGACCTATAGAAGCTTAAGGAGCCCAAGCACAAGGTGGACTTTCTCACCCTATTTAACCAAGCACATCAGGGCCTGAGTAATATTTCCCTTCAGTTTCAGTAAGTGGTGAATGCAAAGTGAAAAATGGAAACAGGAAGTAGAACATTTTCAAGAAGTTTAACTTTGAAGGGGAGAAGAGAGCAGGGTGTGTAAATAAAGAAGAATGGGAGTCAAGGTAGGTTTTGTTTTTGTGTTTTGAGTGATATCACAGTTGAGCATGTTTATTAACAGATGGTAAGGAGGGGAGAGATGAACAGGCTGAAGACGGGGGAAGAGGTGGGCAAAATGATGGACAGAGGTCTCTAAAGTTTGGAATCCACTATAACTTTACATAGGAAGGGACACTTCTTTTTACACCGAAAGGATGGAGGGAGGAGGAAAGGCTAGTAGAGACAGCGCAGTCACAGAATGACAGTGGATGTTCTTCCATGTGGATGGTGAACTCAGGAAGGGCACTGCAAGGAGAACTGTGAGCCAAGTTTCTGTTTTGAATTGTTAAAAACCACAGGCAAAATACATTTAACAGAGTTTACTTGAACATTAAAGGATTCATGAAGTAGGCAGCACTCAAAACCAGAAGAGGTTCACAGAATTGTGTTTCAGCTGTGTGAGCAGCAGGCTTTTATAGGTGGAACAGGTAAAGAAATTACTTGACCAGGCACAATGGTTCACACCTGTAATCTCAGCACTTTGGGAGGCTGAGGCAGGCGAATCACCTGAGGTCAGGAGTTCGAGACCAGTCTGGCCAACATGGTGAAACCCCATCTCTGTTAAAAATACATAAACTAGCTGGGTGTGATGGAGCACACCTGTAATCCCAGCTACACGGGAGGCTGAGGCAGGAGAATCACCTGAACCTGGGAGGCAGAGGTTGCAGTGAGCCAAGATTGTGCCACAGCATTCCAGCTGGGGAAAAAGAGAAACTCCAAAAAAAAAAAAAAAAAAAAAAAAAAAAAGAAAAGGAATTACTTGATTGGGTCCAGCTAAACATTTCCATTATTTGGGTACAATCTGATGGAAGTCCTTAGAGGTAAGTTGATGGTTTGTGACTGATTAAGCTTAAGTGTCCTTTTACTGTTTATATAGAATTGAGTTTTAGTTCATTTGTGTAGGAGCCTAAGGTGCTCATTGGCCTTATTGATGCCCAATTACATATTTTTAAAAAATTTTATTTATTTTTGAGACAGATTCTCACTCTGTCGCCCAGGCTGGAGTGCAATGGTATGATCTTGGCTCACTGCAACCTCCGCCTCCCGGGTTCAAGTGATTCCCCTGCCTCAGTCTCCCAAGTGGTTGGGATTACAGGCACCCACCACCATGCCTGGCTAATTTTCATATTTTTAGTAGAGATGGAGTTTTGCCATGTTGGTCAGGCTGGTCTTGAACGCCTGACCTCAGGTGGTCCACCTGCCTCAGTCTCCCAAAGTGCTGGGATCACAGGTGTGAGCCAGCGTGCCCGGCCAATTACTTATTTTAACAGAATGAATTAATAATAAGGGCAGAAGGAAATATGTCAGCAGGAACAGGGATTTTTTAGGCATAGGGAGCACTGAATGGTTTGTAGAGGGAGAAGGCTATTAGCCCCACCTGAAGACATACAATGTTTGACAGAGGAAAGATGTTCATTCAAGAGGGTTGAAGGGGATTGGTGTTTTGAGGGGAGAGCTTGGTATATAGTTAAAACAACCGGTCAGAGGGAATGTTTGGTGCAGTGGCAGAAGTTGTAGATAGTTTATATATAATGGAATTAATTATATTAGTTATAACTCTTTTAGTTGCAAGTGACTGAAATGGGAATATAGTGAACCAAAAGTTAAGAGAGTCAAAAGAAAAGCTTCAGGAGCCAGGGTGCATTGTGGATCTTAGGAACTAGAACCAGGCACTTGACTTCATTAGATTCTTTCTCTACCTTTCTCGCTTTCTCTTTATTTTTCTTCTGTCTTCTGTTTCAGCTTGGCTTCACTTTTTCCAGACTTTATTTACATGGCAGAGAACATGGTCACTTGCTGGTTCTATCAGAACAATTCCAAGGAAAGACCTAAAGTAAGCTAGTTTAGGTTGAATGATCATTTCTGGGTCAACAATTGTGGCCCATTTTGGCCACATGCTTTTCCCTGTGGGTAGGGTGAGTTTAGTACCAGAAGGTGTGGAGGAGCAAGTACTAGACAAGTAAGAACACAAACCACCACTGGTGTCCTACAGAACATGGTAGAAAGGATCTGGAGGTAGAGGAACAGTGGGAGGTGGTTGGATCAGGGAAGAAAAATCCAGCAGTAATGTGAATGTGAGTGAATGAGAAGAATGGATGGAGTGACTTGTGTTTGAGGCACTGGCCAAGGACTGTGGGGATATCTAGTAGGGTGATTGCTAAAATAATTTCAGCAATCACAGATAGAGGAAGGACTTCAGTTTGAATTTGTTGTGTTTTCAAGAGGGTTCTAGTTCTTTGGAACAGACAGGAAAATGGTGTCAGGTAATTGGTTCCTGGAGGCTGGCACATTCTGGAGACAGCAGCAGCTTCGGGGGATGCTTCATAAGGTTATTATGCACTGACATCTGCCAGGAGTAGATCATTTTCACCTGATGAGAATTAAACATTGAGAGCATCATTTTGTGTAAAATGCCTTCCCCAAATTAGAAGGACTTATGCCTCAGGGACTTCGTGACTGATGGAACTGAATAGATATCTTGTAGCCATCAAAGAGTGGTGTGTGGCTCAGTGCCTAGTAGAACCCAGGTCTTGGGGTGATGGCCAAGGATTCTTTGGAGCTCCTTCCTTGTTTGCATCAGTCCATGTGCTCCAAGACAAAGCTATGGCACAAATAAAAACAACTACAATGTATATAATTCTTTGCAGTCCTCCAAGCACTTCTGATATACATTACTAATTTTAACTTTATCTAAACCTAGAACATAATGTTATCCCTGTTTCAAATGAGGAGATAGAGGCTCAGAAAAATAACTTAAGGTTTCACAACTAAGTTTTAACTCCCAGGATGAAGAATGTGAATTTTAGCTTATAAAATTATGGTAAGATTATACTAAAGACTAAATATGGTACTTTGTGGCAATTAGTTGGTATAAGTCAAAGTGAAATAATCATAAGGGAATATGTGAATGTACTGTTAATAACATCAAAATAAAATTAATATTTATTGGATGCCAAGTGCTATGCTAAACACTACAAACTACTCATTTAATAGTGACAACTCATTGAGTCAGATCCTATTACCATTCCTTTTCTACAGATGAAGATTGATTAGACGAATATTACTAAACTGTTAATACCACCACCATGATAAGTGGAAATAGGAATAGGCTGCATACAGGGAAATCAACTAATAGTAGTTGATTTTAATTAGGAAATGAGCACTAGGCTAGGGAAAGAAGAGAAAGGAATAAATCCTTGAGTCTGTTTAAGACAAATGATAGATTTTCTCCCTGTGAAGCAAGCCACTTTTATGTCTTAGGCCATTTATTCCTCCTTCTGAGTACACTTATACCAATCAGCATTTTCTTTGGTTCTCAATCTGCCTTCAAACTACATCCTCAAACTATAGCATAAATATTTCCCAGTTAAGTGGAGTGGGGCTAAAAAGAAACAAGGGTGACAAAGGACTAATTCAGCTTGGGACACAGGAGAATGGTAATGCCATTTACCCACATGGTGTGTAGAGAAAGGGAGGTAATCAGGAAATTGTGCAGTAAGCTGAAAAGTTTGGTTTTAGATGCATTGGGTTTCTTCAACACATGCATGTCTGGTCTTTGGGAGACAGCCAAATAAAGGATCCTTACAGACAGCAAAAGATTCAGGCCTGGGGCTTTGGTGAGTTATTCAAGCTAATCACACATTTGGAAATTATTCAGCATGGTGGTAATGTTAACAACACCAAAATGGATTAGCTTGTTGAGGTGGTGAATAAAAAGAAAAGAACAATGTATTTAGTCTTGGAGGTGTCCATACGAAAGAGGCTTAAGGGGGATCAGGAATTTAATTATGTATATGTCATTTTAATAGCAAATTTCAGAGTCCTTTTCAAATGATAAGTTTCCCACAGTCTCCATAAAACTGAATGAGGAAATTTTAAAAAGTCCATAATATTCTTTCACTCTATAATCCTAGTAACTGATTTATTTTAGGCTTAAATGCTATTGCAAGGAATGTGCTCGTCTAAAAGACAGTACTATTAGGTTATTTCCTCCCACGTTGAAATGCATTAAAAATATACTAAATGAGTCAAGTAATATAATAGGGAAAGAAATGGAGAATAATTACATTAAATAACTGAATTCCAAGAATAATTGCTCTAAGACTAGCTTCCAGGAAGCCACGGCAAAAACTGATCATGGCGAATTAACTAGATAATATCCCATGTAGAGTTTTGGAAACATGGCTAACTATCATTATTGCAAGGGCCGTCCCTCACCAGGAGAGTCCAGTGAATGGTCTTACAGCTAAGAAGCTGTGTTGTTTTAATTTAAAAATTCCCCAGGGAATTCTGAGAATTAATCAAATTTGACAAGCACTGCTCCAATAAAGGAAACATACAAGTTCACAGGAGAGACAAACTTTTTTTCTAGCTCTGAAATGAGAAAAGATTTTGTTCCATTGACATTGAAGAACATTCAATAATAAAATAGACAATGTCTTCAATGGAATTTAAAAAAACAGGTAAGATTTTATCTATTTTTTTTTTAAAAGTTTTAATAGAGACAAGGTCTTGGTGTCACCTGGGCTGGAGTTCAGTGTTTCTAATCATGGTTCACTGTAACAAACTCCTGGGCTGAAGTGATCCTCCTGCCTCAGCCTCCCAAGTAGCTAGGACTACTGGTGCACCACCATGCCCAGCTAATTGTGCCTGGCTAATTTTTAATTTTTTTTAGAGACCAGTATCACAATGTTGTCCAAGCTAGCCTCAAATTCCTGGCCTCAAGCCATCCTCCTGCCTTTTGCCTTCTAAAGGTCTGGGATTGCAGGTGTGTACCGCCACACTTGGACTTTTATGTCTGTGTCTTTATACTGACTTTTGACAAAATAAAAGCCACCAACATAATATTAAATTACAATTCTGTTGCTGTAGTAAAATAATCATCTGGGTCAGTTGAAAAAACTATACTCCTTTGGGGTCCAGAAATTTGCATTTGTAATAAGTCACCAGATGATACAAATGGTCCAGGAACGCATTTTTACACTGAGAGAATGGATGGTTAACAACAATCCTTAGCATTTTAGGTTTAGATATCAAATGTTAAGGTGTACTATTTGTAATAGACATTTTCACCATTTTTGAAAACTGAAGCAGGGTTAATCTACTTCTATAAGCTGGAAAGACGTCTGTGGTATAAAACCAGAACACTTCTAGTGAGACTTTTCTTCAACACTCAGGAAAATATTAAAAGCATGGTTTGCTTTATATGCCACTAGAGTAGATGTTAATTTCACACTAAAAAGAAGAAATTCATACTCAGTGGATTAAAACCTTTTAAACTCATGGCATAGAAACATGGGAAAACGAATTTCCTAGTCTTTTAGCAGAGATGCACTTCACTCAAAACATTAAAGAGCCAAAGACATCACTGTGTTAATACAACCATACATAATATAAGATCATATATACGGTCCGGAATTGCTGCAGCCCAATATATTTGGAAACATCTGATTTGTAGCAACACAATTTTTAAGATTGGTCATTATTTTCAAATACATCAGGAAAAAATATTCTGAAGGGGAGTGCTTCTTTGTGGTCATAGTCATCCCACACTTCTTAAAAACACTAGTAAAAATAAGTAAGGGAATCTGCCATATAAATGTTAGCATTCATACAGATTTAGTAGTAACTTGACCAGACAGAGAGAAAATGTGGTGTTGGCTGAAGACTAAGGAATAGAGGCAGGGACCTTTTTCTCTTTACTAGTTATTGAATCTAGTTACTAGTTATTGAATCCTAAATTCAATTCAACTGTCAGTGAGAGAAACTTGAACTGTCATAGATTTTTAATACTGTAATATATTGTGACTAAAAAACAACGTTGGGATCTACCATAGACATATAAATAGCCCCCTGCTGGATTCAGGTAACTTTGGATCTAGTTATCTTTAGGTGGTTTTCATACTGCAGTAAACAAAGATCATAAAGGTCTGACTCCAACTCACCTTAATTCTCTAGGTCCTTAAGTCTAGATACTAGGTGCAGGATTTATTTTTAGGGAAAACTTTGTGCTTCAGAATAGTATCTATGAAATAATAAGAATTTGAAAATTCCTATTTTTAAACCTAAGTGAGCAATAAATAAGCATGTACCTTTCATTGTTTCCGATTCCTGATAGGTTTTGCAGAATAAAAATTCTAGGACAAAAATGCTTATTCCACTGAACTAAAAAGTTGGAACCCATCCATTGCATATTATCAGTATTTGACATTAAAAATGTAAATTTATACCAAACTAATAAATAGACCTAATTTAAATATTAAATAGTAACAGCAGGAAAAACATTTCTCCATTCTCTCTCCTCCCACTCCCACACTTCCCAAAGGCAACGACTAAACTCTTTTAGACATTTTTGTTCTAGTATTAACCAATAAAACACTTCTACTACTTCTTGATTTGCCAATTTTAGGCTTTATTGACTTTCTATTATCATAGGTGATGATTTAGTATTCTTAACCTCCCACTTCCTATCTCCTGTTATCCTATATCACCATTTTTTGGTCAGTGTTTACACTATTTCCTACGAAAAATGCAGAGGCAGAAAATATTTCATGATTATTTCCTTCCTTGCACTACTTTAGTTTTTTGGAATAAACAGTTGTCTCATATTTTCTACTTGCATAGTTTTCTATGAACTCATTATTTCAGTTGTTCAACTAGAGCTGTTGTATGACTAACAGCAGTTTTTTTAACCCCAGTGCTCAAATATATCAGATAATGTATTGGTTCGTTTTTTTCCCCCTGGATATCTCTGTCTCTGAAGCTCTTCCTTCCTCCTGCTCCAATCTGGAGAAGGCTTTGGGCACACCTTTGTCTTATAACTTCCTTTTGGCATTTTTCTGTGGTGGATTTACTATTTCAATTTTGTGCTTTCCTTTTTCCCATTTTTCTAGAGTATATTATCCTGTAGTTCTCTAAAGAGAGTTGTATGGCAGATACACTTTTTGAGTCCTTACATTCACACATGATTTATTGGTTGGTTATGCATTTCTAGGATGCAAATAATTTCTCCCTCAGATTTTTAAAATTTATTAGTTATTTGAGATGGGGTCTTGCTATGTTGGCCAGGCTGGTCTCAAACTCCTGGTTTCAAGCAATCCTCCCATCTTGGCCTCCCAAAGTGCTGGGATTACAGGTGTGAGCCACTGTACCCACCCTTCCCTCAGATATTTGAAGGCCTTCTGTCCTAATACCTACTCAGCACTGAAAAAGTCAGTGCCATTTTGATTTGTGTTCCCTTCTAAGTGATTACAAATTCCTAATCCTACCACCACACCTACAACCTACAATCTCTTAAGAGCTTCTCCTTATTTCTAATGTTCTGAAATTTGACAATAGTATGTCTTGGTTTGGATTGTTTTGTCTTTTTTATTGTTGGGTATTAAGTAGACCCTTTCAATTTAGACTCATCTTGCAGGTCTGGGAAATTTTCTTATATTTCTTCTTTGATAATTTCTGCCTATTTTCAGTTCTTTTTTTGGGGGGACTCATTACGTTAATATTGTACTTCCAGCTTGCCTCCTAAATTCTTCTATCTTTTCTATTTTCCATTTTTGTTTTTTGTTGTTCTATTTCTAAAAAATTTCTCAACTTTGTTTTTCAAACTTCTGTTTATTTTGGTTATATATGTTTTTATTTTCCAAAGCTTTTTCATAGAGCTATTTTTCTTTTCCTTTTTTTTCCCCCCTCTTTGAGACAAAGTTTCACTCTGTTGCCCAGGCAGGAGAGCAGTGGCATGATCACAGCTCACTGTAGCCTCAACCTTCCAGGCTCAAGGGATCCTCCCACCTTAGCCCCCGCAGTAGCTGGGATTACAGGTGTGCCACCATGCCCACCTAATTTTTTTTTTTTTAAATTTTAGTAGAGAGGAGGTCTCACTATGTTGCCCAGGCTTCTTGTGAACGTCTGAGTTCAAGTGATCCTCCTGCTTCACCCTCCCAAAGTGCTGGAATTACAAGTGTGAGCTACCATGCCAACCTCTTTTACTATTATTTTAATATATACCTCTATATACTTATTGTTTTTTATTGGGTCTGGGAAAGGAGTAGCAATAATAATATGTATTATTTCAAAGAATAATGCTTAATGTTTTAAAAAACTGTACATAATGTTAATGGCTTTTAATGTGGATTGTTGGGGATTCAGACTGCTTAAAATTTAGCATTATGAGTAATTTATCTGGATAAAACTGGTAACAAGCACTTTGTTGATAATTTATTGTTATATCATCCAATAATGGACAAAATAAGCATAAGCAGCACGTAAAATAGAGTCCTCATTTACTACTGTTGACCTTCCTTTTTCAGAAAACTCTCTTGGCTGGTAAACACTACTCCCCCAGTGATTGTCCTGTCCTTGATTCAATCTTTCTAACCTTTGGCAGCTTCTTTTCCTGTATACGGTAGTCCTCCCTTAACTGTTGGGGATACATTCCAAGATCCCTAGTGGATACCTGAAACTGCATACCAAATAGCACCAAACCTTATATATGCATTGCTGTTTTTTCCTATACATACATACATACCTATGATAAAGTTTAATTTATAAATTAGGCACAGTAAGAGATTAACAATACAGTAGAACAATTAAAACAGTATCCTGTAATAAACGTTATGTGAATGTGGTCTCTCTCTCTCAAAATATCTTATTGTTCTGTACTTACCTATTTTCAGACCCAGCTGACTGTGGGTAACTGAAATTGCAGAAAGTGAAACTGCAGATAACGGGGGGCTACTGTATCCACCCCATGGTTGTCCACACACTCACTCATTGCTTCAATTGCAACCTCAGTGCTGATGACTTCCCAATCTCTATCTCTAACCCAGACCTCTATCATAAACTCCTCACTGCAGACTAGCTCTCACTAGTTCCCAGTGGTCATCTACTTCCCCATAGACAGCTCAGGCCTTTTGTTGTGGGAAGTCAAGGACCCCGAACGGAGGGACCAACTGGAACCGAGGCAGAAGAACATAAATTGTGAAGATTTCATGGATATTTATCAGTTCCCAAAATTAATACTTTTATAGTTTCTTATGCCTGTCTTTACTGCAATCTCTGAACATAAATTGTGAAGATTTCATGGACATTTATCACTTCCCCTGTTAGTACTCTTACAATTTCTTATGCCCAGCATTACTTTAATCTCTTAATCCTGTTATCTTCGTAAGCTGAGAATGTACATCACCTCAGGACCACTATTGCATGAATTGATTGTAAAACATGTGTGTTTGAACAATATGAAATCAGTGCACCCTGAAAAAGAAAACAATAACAGCGATTTTCAGGGAACAAGGGAAGATAACCATAAGGTCTGAATGCCTGTGGGGTCAGGCAGTATTCAACCATATTTTTCTTCTTGCAGAAAGCCTATAGATGAATGTGCGAGTAGGAGAAATATCGCTGAATTCCTTTCCCAGCGAGGAATAACCCTGGGGAAGGAATGCCCTCCTGGGGGGAGGTCTATGAACGGCCACTCTGGGAGTGTCTGTCTTACGTGGTTGAGATAAGGACTGAAATATGCCCTGGTCTCCTGCAGTACCTTCAGGCTTACTAGGATTGGGAAATTCCAGCCTGGTAAATTCTAGTCAGACTGGTTGTCTGCTCTTGAACCCTGTTTCCTGTTAAGATGTTTATCAAGACAATGTGTGCCCAGCAGGACATAGATCCTCATCAGTAATTCTAATTTTGCCTTGCCTTGTGATCTTTATTGTCCTTTGAAGCATGTGATTCTTGTGACCTACTCCCTGTTCATATATCCCCTCCCCTTTTAAAATCCCTAATAAAAACTTGCTGGTTTTGTGTCTCGGGGTTGTCATCATGGTCCTACCAATACGTGATGTCACCCCTGGAGGCCCAGCTGTAAAATTTCTCTCTTCGTACTCTTCCTCTTTATTTCTCAGACCAGCCGACACTTAGGGAAAATAGAAAGAACCCACGTTGATATATTGGGGGCTGGTTCCCCTGATACCTTTAATTTTCATTAAAATGTTTTATTATTTATACTTTAAATAGGCAATACATTCAAATAATTCAATTCCAAAAGATATAAATGGGTATACTGTAAAATTTCTGATCCTATTCTCCATCCCTTAGCCACTTATAAGTTCTCCTCCTGGGAGGGAACCAATGTTATTGGTCTTTTAATATTTATGATATCTTTTCTGCATACACAAGTAAGTCCACTTGTATGTGTCCTCTCCCCCACTGGTCACTTTAATTCCAAATTTGTTTTACAAGGCACCAATGCAGGTGGAACCAAGACTTTCACAACCAATATTTCTTTTTTTATTATTATTATACTTTTAAGTTCTAGGGTACATGTGCACAACATGCAGATTTGATACATAGGTATACATGTGCCATGTTGGTTTGCTGCACCTATCAACTTGTCATTTACATTAGGTATTTCTCCTAAAGCTATTCCCCCCCAGCCCCCACCCTCTGACAGGCCCCACTGTGTGATGTTCCCTGCCCTATGTCCAAGTGAGCTTGTTCAATTGTTGAGTTGAACAATTCCCACCTATGAGTGAGAACATGTGGTGTTTGGTTTTCTGTCCTTGTGATAGTTTGCTGACAATGATGGTTTCCAGCTTTATCCATGTCCCTGCACAGGACATGAACTCATGCTTTTTATGGCTGCATAGTATTCCATGGTGTGTATGTGCCACATTTTCTTTCTTTCTTTCCCCTCCCTCCCTCCCTCTCTCTCTCTCTCTCTCTCTCTCTCTCTCTCTCTCTTTCTTTCTTTCTTTCTTTCTTTCTTTCTTTCTTTCTTTCTTTCTTCCATTTCCCTTCCTTCCTTCCTTCCTTCCTTCCTTCCTTCCTTCCTTCCTTCCTTCCTTCCTTCCTTCCTTCCTTCCTTCCTTCCTTCCTTCCTTCCTTCCTTCCTTCCTTCCTTCCTTCCTTCCTTCCTTCTTTCCTTTCTTTCAACATTCTTTGAGTTCTAAGGATTGCGTATTGCATAGCGATTGCAGGTTTGTTACATGTATGCTGATGCCATGTTGATTTGCTGCCCGTCGGCTTTGATCGGCGCCCATCAGCTTCGTCATTGCAATCCGGTGCAAACTCCCAATCTGGCCTTCCCCTCCCCTCACATGTTGTTTACAGAAGGTGTTGGCTGATGTCCCCCTTCCCGAGTCCAAGTGATCTCATTGTTCAGTTCTCACCTATGAGTGAGAACATGCGGTGTTTGGTTTTCTGTTCTTGTGATAGTTTGCTAAGAATGATGGTTTCCAGCTGCATCCATGTCCCTACAAAGGACACAAACTCATCCTTTTTTATGGCTGCATAGTATTCCATGGAGTATATGTGCCACAGTTTCTTAATCCAGTCTGTCACTGATGGACATTTGGGTTGATTCCAAGTCTTTGCTATTGTGAATAGTGCCGCAATAAACATACGTGTGCATGTGTCTTTATAGCAGCATGATTTATAATCCTTTGGGTATATACTCAGTAATGGGATGGCTGGGTCATATGGTACATCTAGTTCTAGATCCTTGAGGAATCACCATACTGTTTTCCATAATGGTTGAACTAGTTTACAATCCCACCAACAGTGTAAAAGTGTTCCTATTTCTCCACATCCTCTCCAGCACCTGTTGTTTCCTGACTTTTGAATGATTGCCATTCTAACTGGTGTGAGATGGTATCTCATTGTGGTTTTGATTTGCATTTCTCTGATGGCCAGTGATGATGAGCATTTTTCAATTCCTGGATATCCTTGTTAACTTTCTGTCTCGTTGATCTGTCTAATGTTGACAGTGGGGTGTTGAAGTCTCCCATTATTATTGTATGGGAGTCTAAGTCTCTTTGTAAGTCTCTAAGGACTTGCTTTATGAATCTGGATGCTCCTGTATTGGGTGCATATATATTTAGGATAGTTAGCTCTTCCTGTTGAATTGGTCCCTTTACCATTATGTAATGGCCTTCTTTGTCTCTTTTGATGTTTGATGGTTTAACGTCTGTTTTATCAA
Source organism: Papio anubis (assembly GCF_008728515.1). Classification (NCBI taxonomy): domain Eukaryota; kingdom Metazoa; phylum Chordata; class Mammalia; order Primates; family Cercopithecidae; genus Papio; species Papio anubis. The sequence continues at coordinate 66,289,793 of NC_044983.1, forward strand.
AGACTAGTATTGCAACCCCTGCTTTTTTTTGTTCTCCATTTGCTTGGTAAATCTTCCTCCATCCCTTTATTTTGAGCCTATGTATGTCTCTGCATGTGAGATGGGTCTCCTGAATACAGCAGACTGATGGGTCTTGACTCTTTATCCAGTTTGCCAGTCTGTGTCTTTTACTTGGAGCATTTAGTCCATTTACATTTAAGGTTAATATTGTTATGTGTGAACTTGATCCTGCCATTATGATATTAACTGGTTATTTTGCTCATTAGTTGATGCAGTTTCTTCCTAGCCTCGATGGTCTTTACATTTTGGCATGTTTTTGCAATGGCTGGTACCGGTTGTTCCTTTCCATGTTTAGTGCTTCCTTCAGGGTCTCTTGTAAGGCAGGCCTGGTGGTGACAAAATCTCTAAGCATTTGCTTATGTGTAGAGGATTTTATTTCTCCTTCACTTATGAAACTTAGTTTGGCTGGATATGAAATTCTGGGTTGAAAATTCTTTTCTTTAAGAATGTTGAATATTGGCCCCCACTCTCTTCTGGCTTGTAGAGTTTCTGCCGAGAGATCTGCTGTGAGTCTGATGGGCTTCCCTTTGTGGGTAACCCGACCTTTCTCTCTGGCTGCCCTTAAGATTTTTTCCTTCATTTCAACTTTGGTGAATCTGGCAATTATGTGTCTTGGAGTTGCTCTTCTCGAGGAGTATCTTTGTGGCGTTCTCTGTATTTCCTGGATTTGAATGTTGGCCTGCCCTACTAGGTTGGGGAAGTTCTCCTGGATGATATCCTGAAGAGTGTTTTCCAACTTGGTTCCATTTTCCCCCTCACTTTCAGGCACCCCAATCAGACGTAGATTTGGTCTTTTTACATAATCCCATACTTCTTGCAGGCTTTGTTCGTTTCTTTTTCTTTTGGTTTGTCTTCTTGCTTCATTTCATTCATTTGATCCTCAATCGCTGATACTCTTTCTTCCAGTTGATCGAGTCGGTTACTGAAGCTTGTGCATTTGTCACGTATTTCTCGTGCCATGGTTTTCATCTCTTTCATTTAGTTTATGACCTTCTCTGCATTAATTACTCTAGCCATCAATTCTTCCACTTTTTTTTCAAGATTTTTAGTTTCTTTGCGCTGGGTACGTAATTCCTCCTTTAGCTCTGAGAAGTTTGATGGACTGAAGCCTTCTTCTCTCATCTCCTCAAAGTCATTCTCCGTCCAGCTTTGATCCGTTGCTGGCGATGAGCTGCGCTCCTTTGCTCGGGGAGATGTGCTCTTATTTTTTGAATTTCCAGCTTTTCTGCCCTGATTTTTCCCCATCTTTGTGGTTTTATCTGCCTCTGGTCTTTGATGATGGTGACGTACTGATGGGGATTTGGTGTAGGTGTCCTTCCTGTTTGATAGTTTTCCTTCTAACAGTCAGGATCCTCAGCTGTGGGTCTGTTGGAGATTGCTTGAGGTCCACTCCAGACCCTGTTTGCCTGGGTATCAGCAGCAGAGGCTGCAGAAGATAGAATATTGCTGAACAGCGAGTGTACCTGTCTGATTCTTGCTTTGGAAGCTTCCTCTCAGGGGTGTACTCCACCCTGTGAGGTGTGGGGTGTCAGACTGCCCCTAGTGGGGGATGTCTCCCAGTTAGGCTACTCAGGGGTCAGGGACCCACTTGAGCAGGCAGTCTGTCCCTTCTCAGATCTCAACCTCCGTGTTGGGAGATCCACTGCTCTCTTCAAAGCTGTCAGACAGAGTCGTTTGCATCTGCAGAGGTTTCTGCTGCGTTTGTTATTGTTTACTGTGCCCTGTCCCCAGAGGTGGAGTCTACCGAGACAGGCAGGTTTCCTTGAGCTGCTGTGAGCTCCACCCAGTTCGAGCTTCCCAGCGGCTTTGTTTACCTACTTAAGCCTCAGCAATGGCAGGCGCCCCTCCCATAGCCTTGCTGCTGCCTTGCCGGTAGATCACAGACTGCTGTGATAGCAATGAGGGAGGCTCCGTGGGCTTGGGACCCTCCCGGCCAGGTGTGGGATATAATCTCCTGGTGTGCCTGTTAGCTTTAAGCGCAGTATTGGGGTGGGAGTTACCTGATTTTCCAGGTGTTGTGTGTCTCAGTTCCCCTGGCTAGGAAAAGAGATTCCCTTCCCCGTTGAGCTTCCCAGGTGAGGCGATGCCTCGCCCTGCTTCAGCTCTTGCTGGTCGGGCTGCAGCAGCTGACCAGCACCGATTGTCCGGCACTCCCTAGTGAGATGAACCCAGTACTTCAGTTGAAAATGCAGAAATCACCGGTCTTCTGTGTCGCTGGCGCTGGGAGTTGGAGACTGGAGCTGTTCCTATTCGGCCATCTTGCTCCGCCCCCCTTCTTTTCTTCTTTATTAGTCTTGCTAGCGGTCTATCAATTTTGTTGTTTTTTTCAAAAAACCAGCTCCCGGATTCATTAATTTTTTGAATGATTTTTTGTGTCACTCCCTCTTTCAGTTCTGCTCTGATCTTAGTTATTTCTTGTCCTCTGCTAGCTTTTGAATGTGTTTGCTCTTGCTTCTCTAGTTCTTTTAATTGTGATGTTAGGGTGTCAATTTTAGATCTTTTCTGCTTTCTCTTGTGGGCATTTAGTGCTATAAATTTCCCTCTACACAATGCTTTAAATGTTTCCCAGAGATTCTGGTATGTTGTATCTTTGTTCTCATTGGTTTCAAAGAACATCTTTATTTTGGACTTCATTTCGTTATTTACCCAGTAGTCATTCAGGAGCAGGTTGTTCAGTTTCCATGCAGTTGTGCGATTTTGAGTGAGTTTCTTAATCTTGAGTTCTAATTTGATTGCACTGTGGTCTGAGAGACAGTTTGTTGTGATTTCTGTTCTTTTACATTTGCTGAGGAGTCTTTACTTCCAATTATGTTGTCAGTTTTGGAATAAGTGTGATATGGTGCTGAGAAGAATGTATATTCTGTTGATTTGGGGTGGAGAGTTCTGTAGATGTCTATTAGGTCTGCTTGGTGCAGAGCTGAGTTTAAGTCCTGGATATCCTTGTTAACCCTTTGTCTCCTTGATCTGTCTAATATTGACCATGGGGTGTTAAAATCTCCCATTATTATTGTGTGGGAGTCTAAGTCTCCTTGTAGTTCACTAAGAACTTGCTTTATGAATCTGGGTGCTCCTGTATTGGGTGCATATATATTTAGGATAGTTAGTTCTTCTTGTTGAATTGATCCCTGTACCATTATCTAATGGTCTTCTTTCTCTCTTGGGGAAGTTCTCCCAGATAATATCCTGAAGAGTGTTTTCCAGCTTGGTTCCATTCTCCCCATCACTTTCAGGTACACCAGTGAAACACAGATTTGGTCTTTTCACATAGTTCCATATTTCTTGGAGGCTTTGTTCATTTATTTTTATTCTTTTTTCTCTAACCTTGTCTTCTTGCTTTATTTCATTAATTTGATCTTCAATCACTGATACCCTTTCTTCCTCTTGATTGAATCAGCCACTGAAGCTTGTGCAAGTGTCACGAAGTTATCTTGCCGTGGTTTTCAGCTCCATCAGGTAATTTAAGGTCTTCTCTACACTGTTTATTCTAGTTATCCATTCGTCTAACCTTTTTTCAAGGTTTATATTTTCCTTGCGATGGGTTCGAACATGTTCCTTTAGCTCAGAGAAGTTTGTTATTACCGACTTTCTGAAGCCTACTTCTGTCAACTCATCAAAGTCATTCTCTGTCCAGCTTTGTTCTTTTGCTAGTGAGGAGCTGTGATCCTTTGTAGGAGAATAGGTGCTCTGATTTTTAGAATTTTCAGCTTTTCTGCTTGGTTTCCCCCCATCTTTGTGGTTTTTACCCACCTTTGGTCTTTGATGTTGGTGACCTACAGATGGGGTTTTGGTGTAGATGTTGTTTTTGTTGCTGTTGATGCTATTCCTTTGTGTTTTTAATTTAGTTTTCCTTGTAAGAGTCAAGTCCCTCAGCTGTAGGTCTTTTGGAGTTTGCTGGGGGTCCACTCCAGATCCTGTTTGCCTGGGTATCAGCAACGGAGGCTGCAGAACAGCATATATTGCAGAACAACAAATATTGCTGCCTGATCCTTCCTCTGGAAGCTTCATCCCAGAAAGTCACCCGCCTATATGAGGTGTCTGTTCGCCCCTACTGGGAGGTGTCTCCCAGTTAGGCTACATGGACCCACTTGAGGAGGCAGTCTGTCTGTTCTCAGAGTTCACATGCCGTGTTGGGAGAACCACTGCTCTCTTCAGAGCTGTCAGAGCTGCAGACGTTTAAGTCTGCAGAAGTTGTCTGCTGCCTTTTGTTCAGTTAAGCCCTGCCCACAGAGGTGGAGTCTAGAGGCAGTAGGTCTTGCTGAGCTGTGGTGGGCTCTGCCCAGTTCGGGCTTCTTGGCTGTTTTGTTTACCTACTCAAGCCTCAGCAATGGCAGATGCCCCTCCCCCAGCCAGGCTGCCGCCTTACAGTTTGATCTCAGACTGCTGCGCTGGCAGTGAGCAAGGTTCCGTGGGCATGGGACCCGCTGAGCCAGGCATGAGAGAGAATCTCCTTGTCTGGCAGTTGCTAAGTCCTTGGGAAAATTGCAGTATTTGGGTGGGAGTGTCCCATTTTTCCAGGTACAGTCTGTCATAGCTTCCTTTGGCTAGGAAAGGGAAATCCCCTGACCCCTTGTGCTTCCCATGTGAGGCGATGCCCCACCCTGCTTCAGCTTGCCCTCCGTGGGTTTCACCCACTGTCCAACCATTCCCAGTGAGATGAACCAGGTACCTTAGTTGGAAATGCGGAAATCACCTGTCCTCTACATCAATCACGCTGGGAGCTGCAGACCAGAGCTGTTCCTATTCAGTCATCTTGGAATGGATCCCCCAATATTTCAAATACTGAACGTATATCCCCTAACAAAACACAAGTATTGGCTGGGTGTAGTGGCTTGTGCCTATAGTGCTAGCACTTTGGGGGGCTGATGCCGGTGGATTGCTTGAGTCTAGGAGTTCTATTTTTTTTTTTTTTTGAGATGGCGTCTCGCTCTGTCGCCCAGGTTGGAGTGCAGTGGTGCGATCTTGGCTCACTGCAAGCTCTGCCTCCTGGGTTCACGCCATTCTCCTGCCTCAGCCTCCTGAGTAGCTGGGACTACAGGTGCCTGCCACCACGCCCGGCTAATTTTTTGTATTTTTTAAGAAGAGACGGGGTTTCATGGTGTTAGCCAGGATGGTCTTGATCTCCTGACCTCATGATGCCCCCCTGCGCCTCCCAAAGTGCTGGGATTACAGGCGTGAGACACTGCGCCCAGTCTCTATTTTTTAAAATAAAAATTAAAGCAAAAGTATCTTCCCAAGCACCCCCAAAAATAGAATAGGAGGGATAGACTGATAATAATGAGAGTCTTCCTCCTCCACCATTCCCTGGAAATTGGTGGCAGGTCTCATTTTGATGTGTGTTGCATTATTATAAGCACAGACTTCGGAGGGGGCACTGATAAACAGCACTAGCAGAAATAAGACTATCTGCCCTTGAATCTTTTCACATGTTCTCCAGGATTCTACTTTCTCTGCTACCAGCCACTTCACCAACTTTTAATTGAAGTGACAATCTGGAGAGATGACTTCAAAATACTCAAAGTCTCGAGAGAAATACACAGAAACGATTAAGGTTGCACAGAGATGACCCAGTCATTCTTTGAGTTGCTGCAGAATAATTGGATTTATTTATTATATATTTTACACAAATTGGAAAGAAGGCAAAGTTATTCAGTAAGCTAACTATATTGGTCCAGAATCTTCCTGTGACAGTCTTCTTCTGGAAACAGATTTTGCTCACTCCAGCCACAGGGGGTAGCTGGGCTAAATACAGTACCTAATGTTTCCTTGACCACAGGGACTGGTCTAAGGGATGGGTAATGAACCAGTATAAATCACTGAATTCTTCCCCTAGGATTTTTCATCTTGAAGCTAGACAAATCAGTTTTTTCTGCTGGTTATAGAATGGTGAGAATACGAGCCTAGAGGCCAGTTATGGGGGCTCATGACTGTAATCCCAGCACTTTGGGAGACTGAAGCAGGAGGACTGCTTGAGTTCAGTTCAAGACCAGCCTGGGCAACATGGCAAGACTTTATCTCTACAAAAACCAAATACATAAATAAAAATTAGCCAGGCATGGTAGCCTGCACCTGTGGTCCCAGCTACTGGGGCAGTTAAGGTGGGAGGATCACTTAAGCCTGGGAGGTGGAGGTTGCAGTGAGCCATGTTTGTGCCACTGCACTCCAGCCTGGGTGATATAGCAAGATCCCTTCTCCCCCCCATCAAAAAAAAAAGTAGTGTGAGCCCAGAGCTCCCATAACCGTGTCCATGTCCTTCATCATGTGAAGAACCCAGTTGAATGTGGGGTCTCCTACCTGCAAAGATAAATAGAGGTGAGAGGTTTGGGGTTGTATTGATGGGAATGTCAACATCTGTTCTTGTTCACAGGCTTGACTTTACTCTACCCTTATTCTTCTCAGGTTGGTTACATGTGCCAACCAACTTCCCCCTTTGCTTAAGCTTGTTGAAATAAGTTTCTGTTACCTGTAACAAAATATATCTTATCTGCTCAGCTCCAGTTCCATACATCTGAGTGCCTACTAGGTATCTCCCTTTGGATGTTTCCTGGTACTTCAAACTTGTATCTGTAGTAAAACGCATCTTTCTTCTCTTCTGTACTCTACCTGTCCCGTTTCTTCTATTCTCTCAATCTGGTTACCAACATCTACCCAGCTGCCCAAGCCAGAAATCTATAGCTCTTCTAGACTTCTCTCTGTCTACCTGATCCCCCATCTCTCAATAACTAATAGGTTTCTAAGAGCTATTCCTCTTCTTTAATATTTATCCTATATCTTATCCCTCATTCTAGTATCCTTGATACCCCTTCTGTTTTTTTCCTTCCCCCACGATACTGAAAACATCAAATCTTAGAATGCTTACGCTCCCCACTGCCTCTGTTCAATGGGGTCCCTGTCCCCTTCTGATAAAACTTCTGGTCCCTGATGATTGGTCCAGAGCAGTCAGCATAAAGGCTGGTCAGTAACATATAAGAAAGTGTGGCAAGAAAATTCTCTCAAACAGAGAACAAATACACCAATCAGATCGTTTTCTATGAGGAGATCAGTACCTGAGACATGAAGAGGGCTACACAGTTGCCAAACAGAGGCTGAAGATATGCAGAGAGAAGGCAGAGGTGACAACAAGCAGGCTTTGGAAACTCTTGAATAAACAGAACATGAGTAAGCAAAAACTTCCAGGTGCTCTGAACAGAAGGTAAAGTGATTGTCTGAAGTACTGGAAATGAATAGAGGAATGAAATCACCATAATAGAAGAGGACCAACTCTTGCTGTGAGGATACAACAAAATAATACTAGAACTGCCCCAGAACCTGAAATGCTTTCCAATTCCTAAAGTATACATACCTCAACCTGTATGAAACACAGCTGGATAACAATATGTTGCTTCCTGTGTGATTTCTGTGTTCCCATGAGATTCTTGTTATCCCTATGGCCTCAACACACAATAACATAAATTCTAGTTGTATAAATTAGTTCCCCAACAAAATGATGCTCTGCCATATCTATGTGCATACGTGATTTCCTCCAATTGGAACAATTCTCCCATCTACCATACAAAAACCCCTAACTTTGCCTACCATGTACCCATCTTTTAAGACTGAGCTCAAGGTCCTCTAAGCAGCTTTCTATAACTCAGCCAGGTAAGCTCCTCTTCCTTTACTCTAGCACATGGTAATTGTATGTCTTCATAAATAAAATATGAGCTTCTTTTGTTTACCTTTGTATCCCCGGGCCTGGCCCAGTACCCAGGACAAAGCAGACATTTAATGAATGCCATTGTTTTGGTTAAAGCTCTCAGTTGCTAGACTCTTTCAATAAACAATAAATGTACTAGCCTTCCATTATCACCCCTCTTCCAATATATCTAATTACAGTGTGCAGTATCTGAAGTGGGCCACAGTACTATAAAAAGACAATGATTCCATGGCTTTTACGTAAGATTTCCTCAGCTCAGAATGCCCTTCTCATCCCTGTTCCCCAACTTCTTCCAAGAATAGAAGTAGGAAGTCCAGAATTAATTGCACTGGTTCAGGCAAGAGAGGATGATGGCCTGGACTAAGGAGTATTGGTGGGGTAAGAGGTAGTGATACATTCTGGAGGTGGAATAGGCATTAAGTACTTGGTGAAGATTTGGTTATAAGAGGAGGAAGAGAAGCATATCAAAAACGAATCCTGGAGTTTGAGACCAGCCTGGCCAACATAGTAAAACCGTGTTTCTACTAAAAATACAAAAATTAGCTGGGGCTATAATCCTAGTTATTCGGGAGGCTGAGGCAGGAGAATCACTTGAATCCAGGAGGCAGAGGTTGCAGTGAGCCAAAATCGCACCACTGCACTCTAGCCTGGGCAACACGGTGAGATTCTGTTGCGCAAAAAAAAAAAAAAAAGAATAAATCCTTTGGCCTCAGCCTTGGCTGCACTGTTGGCTTCCCTGGTTTTGAGGCTTTTGGACTTGGATTGAGCCATGCTACCAGCTTCTCTTTTTCCCCAGCTTGCAGGTAGCCTATCGTGGGATTTTGTCTTGTAACTGCGTAAGCCAATTCTCCCTAATAAACTCCCTTTTAGATATACATTTGTATTATCGGTTCTGCTCCTCTGGAGAACCCTAACAGTATCATTCAGTGATATTAAGTACATTGACAGTGTTTTGCAATCACCGCTACCACCTATCACCAGAACTCTTTTCATCTACCCAAACTGCAAAACTTCTTACATGAAACACTAACTTCCCATTTCCCCTTCCTCCTAGTCCCTGGTATCCACCATTCTTCTTTCTGTCTATGAATTTGACCACTCTAGGCACCTCCTATAAGTACTATTGTATAGTGTTTATCTTTTTGTGACAGGCTAGTATCACTTAGCATAACGTCTTCAAGGTTCATCCATATTGTAGCACATGTCAGAATTTCCCTCCTTTGTAAGAAGAAATACATTCTGCTATATGCGTATAGCATATTTTATTTATCCAGTCGTCCTTCAACAGACATTTAGGTTGCTTCCACCTTTTGGCTATTGTGAATAAAGTTGCTGTGAACATGGATGTACAAATGTCTGTTCAAGTCCCTGCTTTTAATTTTTTGGGTATATAGTCAGAAGAGAAATTGCTGACCATATGGTAATTCTAAAGGTTTTTTTGAGGAAGTACCATACTGTTTTCCATAGTGGCTACACGATTTTATGTTCCTATCAGCAATGCACAAGGATTCCTCCACATTCTTGCCAACACTTGTTATTTATTTATTTATTTATTTTAATTTTTAATTTTTAATAACAGCTATCCTAATGGGCCTGAAGTGGTATCTCAGGGTTTTAACATTTATCTAATGATGAGTGATGATGAATATCTTTTCATGTGTTATGGGCCACTTGTATATCTTTTGTGGAGAAATGTCTATTCAAGTTCTTTGCCTATTTTTCAATTAGGATGATTTTGTTTTTGAGTTTATAGTTATTTTGTAATAAGAACCAGTTCTAGGAATACGGGTCTAGGTCTTCAAAGCATGAGAATAAGTGTATTAGAATGGCATGAAAATTCTAGGGACTTTGGGAAAAGAGGCAGAAAGAGATGAAGCTGCCAAAGAAAACTAAAAAAATGTTAAGTCTGGCTGGGTGTGGTAGCTCATGCCTATCATCCCAGCACTCTGGAAGGTTGAGGCAGGAGGAATGCTTGAGCCAGTTCAAGACTAGCCTAGGCAACCAGTGAGATTCTATCTGTATAAAAAATAAAAACATTAGCCAGGTGTGGTGCTGTGTGCCTGTAGTCCCAGCTATTCAGGAGGCTGAGGTGGGAGGATTGCTTGAGCCTGGGAGGTAGAGACTGCAGTGAGCTGAGATTGCACAATTGCACTCCAGCCTAGGTGACAGAGAGAGACTGTCTCAAAAACAAACAAAAAACTTTTTAAAGTCTCACTCTTTAGAGAAGAGTAAACAAAATGCACTCAGAATTCTGGGCATATTTTAGTATTGTAGTTTGAGAACTGTATAAGTAAGCACTGGTGGACTGCCTTGTGAACCTAACCACTATATAGGAACACTACTTATATAAAAATATAAAAAATGCCCTATGTTATAATCCTTTAATTTAAATGTAAACTTTTGGTATATAATTCATGTATAAGCTGATGACTATTTACATACTAAAATTTAAACTTGGGAAGTATGTTGGTTGCATTAATGGATTACAGAAATAATTACTCATTATATAATACTTTAAATTAGGAATTTAATATTTTTCAATCACCAAAAATTCATTTGCATGAATCATTTGTGGTATACCAGAATAAAAAAATACACATGATACAGAATTATGGAACCACTAGATAGTCATGATATAGTTGATAGAAACATCAAGACAAAGCAATTATATACAGATAGAGACAAGGGTTGAGAAAAGAGTAAGGGTGCATAGAAATCTGTGCTGTTAAATAAAGTAGCTATAGAAAACAGTATTACTGATCACTAATAATAGATAACTGACCACCAAAAATAACATCAAGTTTAAATTGGATAAATTTTATTATTTTTAAAGTAACCATTTTATTGAATCTATTGAAAACTGATAAACTATTAGATTCTGAATTTTTGGTAAAACGTTATAAGACCAAGGTTAGAGAAATAACCTATCATATGGTTGTATAGTGTAATTCATATATTTTAGCATAAATATAACATTATTTTAAAGCATATCTAGGGTTATTTTCAATGTTTTATACTTTTATACTGTCTATAAAATAGCCTATAGTTAAGAAAACATACCATTCTCTCAAAGCAAAATAAAACAAAGCTTTCTTTAATCTGAAACTAAAGATGAGCTTTCCATTTCTTGTCAGGATCTGTGCTGCTAACTGTAGAAAGAAAATCAGAGAGTAAAAATTTAACAATAGATAAGTAAATGCACTGGATTTTAAGTTACCTTGTGGCTAGAAAAAGCACTCATTCTTAAAATAATTTTGTTGCTCAATATAAAGTTGGGCATTTTTGGTACATGTAAAAACATTGCTAAGGCTTCCACATCAAATTCAAGCTTAGAATTCTGGCTTTTAAGGATTACATTTCTATAAATTATTAGTTTGACAAACTAACACTAGAAAATAATTACATAATTACTGCTTTAACATCTCTGAGTTTACTACCTTTACCACTGTTTAAAACCTTTGGCTGTTCCCAAATCTACCACATGTAAAATTCTTCATGGTTTTTGGGTCTGGGAGAATAGAAGTTATCTTCCTACTACATGTCTTTGATTGCCATTCTGGTGAGTAAGGATTGGAATTCCAACTGAGATTCTAATTCCCATGGGAGCCTTTGGTTCCAACTTGTGGTCAACTGGCCCTGTGCTACTGACCTTCCTAGCGCCTGTCTCTCTCCAATTTAAAGTGATATTCATGGGAGAACTCTGATGGGTATTATTTTTCCTCGAAGGAAACTAAGGCATCTGCAAAAATATTTTAAATGCTGGTAACAGAAGAAAATTTGGAAGCATACTCACATATTTTTCCTTCTTTTTCTAGTTTTTTCAAATGAAGCAAGAGATTACGTTTAGCCATTTCATGTAAATTCTCAGGAGTATTCTAAAAGAAAAATGAAGGTGAAAAAAATTCCTTCTTTTTAAAAAAAGAACAGTTAATTTTTTTGAAAGCTTTGAAGAAAAGCAAAATGTAACAAAAGTTTATCTTAAACACATTTTTAACTTAACATTTTTCACAATTTCACTTTGTATACATCTTGTTTTATATTCTATCTATACTCCTATAGATAGAATAGGTTGTAAGTGCCATAAAGACAGTAGCAGTATCTGTTCTTTTTTTTTGAGACAGAGTTTCACTCTTGTTGCCCAGGCTGGAGTACAATGGCGCGATCTCAGCTCACTGCAACCTCCGCCTCCCAGGTTCAAACTATTCTCGTGCCTCAGCCTCCCGAGTAGCTAGGATTACAGGCGTGTGCCAGCATGCCTGGCTAATTTTTGTATTTTTAGTAGAGATAGGGTTTCACCACATTGGCCAGGCTTGTCTCGAACTACTGACCTCGGGTGATCCACCCGCCTTGGCCTCCTAAAGTGCTGGGATCACAGGCGTGAGCCACCATGCCCGGCCCAGCAGCAGTATCTGTTTTGTTCATTACTGAATATTCAGTGTTTAGCATAATAGAACATAGCAGAAACACATTAATATTTTATGAATGAATAAATGTAAAAATTATTCTTAGAATGTTTTCATGATGCTACAGACAGTTGGCCCTATAATTTATTTATTAGGTTACACGGTAATATCTTTGTATAGTTTAATTTAAATTTAATTTTTTAAAAAAAGTTTTTGGGGTGGGCGCGGTGACTCACACCTGTAATCCCAGCACTTTAGGAGGCCGAGGCAGGCGGATCACCTGAGGTCGGGAGTTCAAGACCAGCCTGACCAACACTGAGAAACCCTGTCTCTACTAAAAATACAAAATTAGCCAGGTGTGATGGCACATGCCTGTAATCCCAGCTACTCGGGAGGCTGAGGCAGGAGAATGGCTTCAACCCGGGAGGCGGAGGTTGCAGTGAGCTGAGATGGCACCATTGCACTCCAGCCTGGGCAACAAGAGAGAAACTCTGTCTCAAAAAAAAAAAAGTTTTTGAGATACAGTCTTGCACTGTCACCAAGGTTGGTGTGCAACAGTACGATGTCGGCTCACTGCAGCCTTTACTTCCCAGGCTCATGTGATCCTCCCATCTCAGCCATCCGAGCAGCTGGGATCACAGGCATGTGCCACCACGCCCGGCTCATTTAAAAAATTTTTTTGTAGAGTTGAGGTCTCACTATGTTGCCCAAGCTTGTCATGAACTCCTGGGCTGAAGCAACCCTTCCACTTAGCCTCCCAAAACGCTGGGATTACAGGGGTGAGCCACTATGCCTGGCCACAAAAGCTTACATTTTTAACCTCTAAGCTATGCTACCTAGACAGCAGACATCTAATAAACATTTACTGAAAAACTGAATTATACTGAATGCTATATAGTGCTGTCAATACAGTGATATTCTCAGAGGCCACTGACGTGTAAGGCTCTTTCCCTACATACTACTTTACTCATGTTCTTTGATTTTTTTTTTCCTTTTTCTCCATTGTTTGGCATTGCTACTACTTCTCACTGCTTTGCTACTACTTCTCACTGTTACCATCCCAATATTTGTGCTAGCAGGTCACCCCTCCTTTCTTGGTGCAGGCTAGCACACGAGATAATCAAGATGGCTAGAATAATCCAAAAATTATTACCAAATGTAATCATCAGGCTCTTGGTAGTTCCTCCTAAATAGGCAGTTTCTCCTACAATAGTCAAGTATATAAAGTTCAATGATGGCTCAAAATGGCTATCTTTGTTCTCTAAGGCCAGTTTTTGTTTAATTTTAGCGCTGTAGAAAGTTTAGGCTGCTGGTCTCACATCTAGAAAAGTGGCATAACTTCTGATCTGGGATATGATAAGTTTACCATTTCTATAGTCTACTAAATAGATAATTCTGATAAATCTGTGACTACATACAAATAAGAAAACTGAAAATTACCTTGTAAATAATTTTTACAAGCTCCATTACTGTAAATGATTTCTCAAAGTTCTCACGAAATAATGTAAGAATTTGCTGCTCTCGGATATTTCTGTGAGAAATGTATTCTTGAATTTTAGCTTCAGCATTATGAATTACTGGGCCATGTCCTGAATTAAAATAATTATGAGTTACTTCAGCCAGATAAAAAAATACTAAGTACAACAGAAGCTAACTCACTCTATGAACTATTTGGAAAGCTATACAGGTGAAAGAGATTTAAAAATTATGTACAATGCCCCCCAATTAGAAAATTATAGCAAATACAATCTATAGAAAATATTGTGTACATTAAAAATAGGAATAAAAATTTAACAATAAAATATAGCAATAAAAATAGCAACTACAATAATAACAATAGGTAATGTTTATGGAGTGCTCACTATGTGCTAGGCACTGCCCTACATGATTAACATACATTATTCTTACAAGAATCCCATGAAGTAGGTACAATTATTATACCTTTCTTATGGCAGAAACTGAGGCATACGGAGGGTAAATAATCTGTCCACAGTTACATAGCTAAGAAGGGGTAGAGTTAGGATTCTGACGGGATCTCTTAACCACTCTGTGCTCTTGACCATTAGGCTAAGCTTATAAAATACTGCAAAAGGAGAATGTAAAAAGCAGTTTCATGTACATGACCAAGCTCTATTAAAAATTCACAAGACCCACAGTAGAACTTTAAGAATCCTATGTATACGCTTATGTATGTCAGAAATTTTGACAACCCAGATTAAGTTATACTATAATTTACCTCCCCTTTAAGATGGTACATATTAATATTATATATTATACAAGTCTGGAAGAATGATGTTCTTGAATATTTGAGAACAAAATATTCAGAAGCAGGCTAACCTGTTATGGGATCTGGTTAGACACAGACCTATCATTTATTTGCTGTGTGGCTAATAAATGAGGAATTATCTGAATCTATCCAAGCTGTTTCTTCTTATGTGTGGTGAGGAAACCACTACCTACTTTACAGGGTTTTGGTGAGGATGACAACTGTAAAGGCCCTTGCACAAAACCTGATGGCTAGAAGGCTTTAATATTATGGTAGCTATGGCTACAGAGCATAATTTACATATAAACAACTGCTGTGCTAGTAAGCCACTTCACTGGATTCATTAAAGCACTCTAGAATCTTTACTAGGCAGCCTCTCATTAGCTTAGCCTGAATGTGAATTCACCCTCTTCTCTGCCCTCTTCTCTTTAAAAATAGCTGTCTTTAGCAAAAACAAAGCAAAACAAACAAAACCCCCAAAGCTACCAGCCTGCAATCCTTTAACGTCATCATATTAATCTAAATGCCTAGCTCTACTGTATGTTTTTTATTTCCCCAGCAGTAGCAACTCATCACAGAGTATAAATGTGTTGAAGATACTGGATGGATGGATCTTTCAATGGGTTAGGAGCAAGTTAGAAGAACTTAGAAAATTAAGTGACCTAGTCCCTTTTTCCTTTTGGGCCTTTTTGTTGGGTCCTTTCTTAGCTTTTTTTTTTTTTTTTTTTTGAGAAGGAGTCTGACTCTGTTGCGAGATCTCTGCTCACTGCAACCTCTGCTTCCTATGTTCAAGTGATTTTCCTCCCTCAGCCTCTTGAGAAGCTGGGATTACAGGTGCCCGCCACAATGCCTGGCTAATTTTTGTATTTTTAGTAGGGATGGGGTTTCACCATGTTGGCCTGGCTGGTCTTGAACTCCTGACCTCAGGTGATCTGCCTGCCTTGGCCTCCCAAAGTGCTGGGATTATAGGCATGAGCCACTGCGCCTGGCCATTTCTTAGCTCTTAAGATGAAGGAGAGATTGATATTGTAGAACAGTCCAGTGAGATCTGAGATACTAATATGTTTCTCTTTCTGGAGAATGGAAATAAGGATTACCATTTTATAGTTGATATAGAAGCTATTGGTATTTCAATATTGTAAATTAAAAAAACTAAAGCTCAGAGGTCAAACATTACCCAAAGTTACACAGCTAAAATGTGGTACAAATACAAATCAAGTTAACAAAAATGACGGTGGCTTATGGAATGAAAATATTTTCCATTTCAATGTAAACTTATTTCTTTGCACAGTTCTATTAATAACTGTATGTTGAAAAATAACCCTCATATCTTTATCAAAAGTTATTAATATGGCTCTCGGCCTTCTCTTTAACTGCACAGCTAGAGAGGACTTAGGGGTGTATTTTTTTCCTTTTTTTTTTTTTTTGAGACAGAGTCTCACTCTGTTGCCCAGGCTGGAGTGCAATGGCGGATCTTGGCTCATTGCAACCTCCACCTCCCAGGTTCAAGCAATTATCCTGCCTTAGCCTCCTGAGTAGCTGGTATTATAGGTGCCTGCCACTATGCCCGGGTAATTTTTTTACTATTAGTAGAGACAGGGTTTCAACATGTTGGCCAGGCTGGTCTCGAACTCCTGAACTCGGGTGATCTGCCCACCTAGGCCTCCCAAAGAGGGGTATATTTTAAAGAAGTAGTTTATATGTTTTTTTTTTTTTTCCCCCCGAGACAGAGTCTTGCTTTTGTCACCCAGGCTGGCACACAGCGGTGTGATCTCAGCTGACTGCAACTTCCATCTCCCACGTTCAAGCGATTCTCCTGTCTCAGCCTCCCAAGTAGCTGGGATTACAGGCGTGTGCCACCACACTCAGCTAATTTTTGTATTTTCAGTGAAGACAGGGTTTCACCATGTTGGCCAGGCTGGTCTCGAACTCCTGACCTCATGATCTGCCCGCCTTGGCCTCCCAAGTGCTGGGATTACAGGTGTGAGCCACCGAGCCTGGCCTTATATGTTATCTCTTCAAGGCCAAATACATACAGAGACAAGCCAAAATGAACCTTCCTCATCATCTGACACAAATGGTTTGCTAGGTTTGAAAAACTATCCACTTTGGCATGCCGGTAAACCCAGCACTTTGGGAGGTTGAGGTGGGAAGACTGCTTGAGGTCAGGAGTTTGAGAACAGCCTGGATAACACAGCAAGACCTTGTCTCTATTTAAAAATACAAAAAAATTAAAAAATTACCCACCTGGATATATAATATCAGCTTTAATTTTCAATAACTCTTTTAAAGAGTTCATATAATCATAGAGGTCTTCAAATATCGTTGTTCCTTCCCCTAGGATGCAGTCTCCAGAAAAGATAGCATTTTCCTCCTCTAAGAGTAGAGCCATATGATCATCAGTGTGGCCAGGTGTATATAGAACTCTGGTTGAAAGAAGAAATAAGGAATAATAACAATTATGAACTCAGGCTTAGAAGAAATTTTGAGAAGTAAATTATTCTCTATCCTTATCTTTAGACACAAATAAACAGATGAGTTAAAAAGCATCTTTTTTTTTCTTGTACCCACTGAAAATTATCATTAGAAAATGCTCTCCTTCAACTAAACGAAGATTCTCACTCTGAAGTAAAATTTAATACTTTTCCCACCCTTTTTTTTCTTCTTTTTTTTTTGAGACAGGGTCTCACTCTGTTACCCAGGCTGCAGTTCAGGGGCACAATCACAGGTGACTGCAGGCTCAATCTTCCAGGCTCAAGTGATCCTCCCACCTCAGCCTCCTGAGTAGCTGGAACCACAGGTGCGGGCCATCAAGCCTGGCTAATTTATTTTTATTCTTTGTAGAGACAGGAGCTCACAAAATTGACAGGCTGGTCTTGAACTCTTAGACTCAAGCAATCCTACCACCTTGGCCTCCCAAAGTGCTGGCATTATAGGCATGAGCCACCTCGTCTGGCCTCCTACCTTTTTTCTTATTTTATAAGTAATAAGCACTGATTATAACAAATTTGGAAAAGAGAAAAGGAAAGTATTTAAAAGAAATGAACATCAACAACCATTTCTATTCCTCAGAGGGAGTGCTTTTATTATTATAGAATATATATTTATTTTCTATGCATATTTATATTTTAAAAACAAAACTGTGATATTGTTTTAATACCTGATTTTTGAATTCTTAACTTACTATATTGTATTTTCCTACATCATTATATGTTTACATCATTTTATACACACACACACACACACACACACATATATATATGTTTGTTTATTTTTGAGATAGGTCAAGGTCCTGCTATGTTTTCCAAGCTGTTCTCACCCAGGCTGAAGTATGGTGGCGTGATCCTGGCTCACTGCAACCCTGACCTCCTGGGCTCAAGCAATTCTCCCACTTCAGCCTCCTGAGTAGTTGGGAGCACAGGTATGTGCCACCATGCTTGGCTAATTTATTTTTATTTTTTGTAAAGACAAGGTCTGTCTATGTTGCCTAGGCTGGCATCAGTATATACTTTTCAAAGACAAGTATTTAAGTGCTTAGCACAGTAGGTGGCACAAAGTTGCATGCTTAATAAATGGTAAAAAATTTATTTAAATTTTTTTTAAAATAAAAAATTTATTTTAAAGCTTAAAAGAAACTTTCTTAACAGGCAGCAGGTGGTCAGAAAAAGACTCTTTAATCTATTTTAAGAACAGAGCTTTTTTTTTTTTTTTATAAATTTTACCCTACATAAGAAATTTATATGCTTTTGTTTCCTTTTTCCTTTCCTCCAATTTTCAGTTTTTGTTGACAAAACTGATTATAATACTTCTAAAGTATGACAGGTATTTTATTTCAAAATTTCTTATTTACATTTATATTGTTTTGTAACTATGCCAACAAGAAACCAGATAAACAAAAAGCTGAGTTCAAATAATCTGTTCTGCGAAGCACCCCCTGACTTCTCAGCAATATACAGACTTAATTCTCTGTACTGGTCACCGTTGCCTCTACATCATTATTCTACTTTGAATTATATACTATTCTGTAGGCTTCAGATTGTTTTGTTTACTATTCTACCTCACAAGATTATGAGTTCCAGAAGGGCAGGACTCTCATCTCATTTTCATTTTTATATACCCAGTACTTGGCACTCAGTAGTAGCTAATTTTAGTAATAGATTGCTTTCCATGTGCCAGGCACTGTCTTCAGGGATTTACACATATTACACATTTAATCCTTACACTACTTTGGGTTAGGCATTATTAACCTCTCTATTTTACATTTTATATAAATAAATCACAGCAAATAGTAATAAATGTCTAAAGGAATATAGTTTAAATTATATTTTATTTAGTTTAAGAGGATAATTACCTGTCTATTCTAGTCAGTATTGAGTTATTATGTGCTTGGAATATATATCTATTTCTCTATCTGTATATATAATTTTTTGTTTTTATTTTTTTGAGACAGAGTCTCACTCTGTCACCCAGACTGGAGTGCAGTGGTGCAATCTTGGCTCACTGCAACCTCTGCCTCTCAGGTTCAAGCAATTCTTCTGCCTCAGCCTCCCAAGTAGCTGGGACTACAGGTGCTCGCCACCATGCCTGGCTAATTTTTGTATTTTCAGTAGAGATGGGGTTTCACCATATTGGCCAGGGTGGTCTCAAACACCTCACTGACCTCAAGTGATCTGCCCGCCTTGGCCTCCCAAAGTGCTGGGATTACAGGCATGAGCCACTGTACCCAGCCATGCTTGGAATATACTTAATAAATCTTCACAATAACGGAATATTTTGTGGGAACAGGGTAAATGTGATGACATATAGATGAATGATAAGTGACTTATCAGACAGGAGAAAATGGAAGCCTAAATAAGCAGCGGGGAAAGCTGAGAACCAATCAGATTTGCACTGCAGAATTCCTCAAAGTCTAAGGATTTGGGAAATCTGGAAGTGGAGGGTGAAGTGGAAGGAAGGTGGCTGAAATAAGAAGTCTATTGAAAGTCTTTTTAACAAACATTCAGATCCTCAGAGTCTCTTCCCACTTTGAGTTGAGAAGTGCCCCAATCTCACTAAGGGAAACGCTGGAGGTTTAATCTTTGAAGAGGGTAAAACAAGGCACAGATGGAACAAGAGACAATATACTAAAAAAAAAAGGAAGATTACAAGAATATATGTAGATTCCTATGCCTTCTTTCCACACTCAGCTTCTATAATTCTGGCAGCCAGGCCTTTACCCTACATGAAGATTAGAAGAGTCTTTTTCTAAGTTATTTTACCAACTCAGGAAGAAAGACTCTACGATACCAATGATGGAAGGTTCCCAACTGAAGAGCTCATCCAGATTATCCTACAGTGAGGCTTAAAGCCTACAGAAGACTCCCCCTCACATTCTCAGAGCTCCCAAATAGCTCTGTAGTTTCCATCAGAACACAATTAGTAAACATCAGAAGATAATCAGGATTACTAGTCATCTAAGGAAAGTCATGTTGAAGACAGTGAATAAAAACGAACAAGCAAACAAAGCAGTTATGAAGAAAATTTCCAAAAGAACCAAACCCCATAGAATATAATATCCTCAGCAAAAAGAGAAGAAATTGCAACTATGAAACAAGAATAGGGTAGTATAAAAGGAACATTTCGGAAACAAAAAGGGTTCCTGAAAATTACAAATCTGAGAACAGAAATAAAAACATGTAGTAAGGTTAGGTGATAAAGTTAACAAAAATCTCCCAGAAAGTATAGTAAAAAGGCAAAAAGATGAAAAATGAGAGAGAAAAAAATAAAGTTAGAGTAGTACAGGAGTTCTAACAAAATAATAGGAATTTTAGTAAATGAAACAGCACACAAGAGATGACAGAAAATATGCACCTCAAGAAAAGTTTTGGAACTGAAGGACATGTTTCCAGACTGAAAAGGCCTATCACGGATTGACAAATACTCTGCTTTGACTAAAACTATAGTCAACTCCTCTGAGTTTTTTCTGATGATGGGACTCAGAACACACCACCGCCAAAATATGGCACCTTTGCATGCTGAGTATTTTAAGATGAAGGAATCACTGTGAAATTTCAGGATACAGTGGACAAGAAGGAAAAAAGCAAAAGCCAGGGACCAAAAAAGTTAGCAACAGAAGGGCTTTAGCTTTCTCTATTGCAATATTGAAACCAGAAGGAAATGAAACCTTGCAGACAATACTGAGAAGAAAAAAGACTTTCAACTTAGAATCTATACTCATAAATACCTTAAATCAAGTTAGATGAAAAAAGGCTACTTTTAGACATCTAAGGTCTCAAAAATTCACCATTTCTCAGGAAGCCATTGGAGGTGGGTTCCTCTAAAACAGAGGGGGTTTTAAGAAAGTTATGGGGCACTGGAGAGAGGCAAAGTTCCAGAAGCCCCAGGTGAGAGTGCAGAGAATTCTGAGATGACACCAGCACCAGGCCTGGAGGAAAACAAGCCGAGACAGGAGCAAGTTATTAGCTGGGAGGCTTAAAGGGAAGGTTCTTTCAGAAGATGAAATTGAGAGAATCCATGATACATTTAAACACCCTAAGGGAAGATTTATATACTCAGAGTTAAATTAGTGATAAATACACAGAAAACTATCCAAAATAACAAAGCAAAAACAATGACTAATTGCAGGAAAGCAGGAAAAGTAAGCATAGTTTACTACACAGTTCAGCTGTAAAGTGTCTACAGTCGTAACAACATCAACATCGAATGCTGATCTAACCAGCATTATGACAGGTTAGAGGACAGGAATGGTGTTCAAAAGTGGGAGAAGAGGAAAACCCAATTCTAATTTTTTCATAGTGGAAAGTTAATAAATATCTCAAATTGAAAAATAAGATGTAGCAAAGAATCAAATAGTCCTCTAAGATTTGTAACTGTTACTCCCCCACTGTATAATTTCTTTCTCCCTAGATGCAACCACTTTCACCTCTCAGCTAATCATTTATGTCATTTTTCTGTATGTTCCTATACAACAAAACTATACCATTAAAGGTAATTATGTGTATCTCTCTTCCTTGAGACCTTGATGAGCCTAGTCATGATATGTAAATATTTTCAAGTTTGGATTTTAGATTCTAGAGGCCACACTAATAAGTAAACCTTTTGAAACATGTTTTTTTAAAAATTGTATTATTATTTTTAAGAGATGAGGTCTCACCCTGTCACCTAGTCTAGAGTGCAGTGGAGTGATCATGGCTCACTGCAGCCTTGAACTCCTGGCATCAAGGGATCCTCTGGGATTACAGGTGTAAGCCACCATGTAAACCTGTCTTTTTACAAAATGATCTGATTATAGTTTAATTTAGAATACAAAACTCGTTTAGGCCAACCTTATATTAAAAAATAATCTATAAAAAGTAGTATACAGAAAAAAGTATAAAGCTATTTGTGTTAAGCTTAACTCACAGGACCACATTATTAATTAATAAGCAACAGTGAAGCTCTAGTAAAAAGATGTGTGACTGTCATTAGAGCTAAAGGTTCAGTATTTTCACAGGATAATTCTACCAAACATTTAAAGGTCAGATAATTTCACTACTATGTACTTAGACTCTCCTGAAGCATAGAAAAAGGCCAGGTGCGGTAGCTCACACCTGTAATCCCAGCACTTTGGGAGGCTGAGGCCTGAGGTCAGGAGTTTGAGATCAACCTAGCCAACATGGCGAAACCCCGCCTCTACTAAAAATACAAAAATTAGCTGGGCGTGGTGCCAGATGCCTGTAATCCCAGCTACTCACGACGCTGAGGTAGGAGAATTGCTTGAACCCAGGAGGTGGAGGTTGCAGTGAGCCAACATCGCACCACTGCACTCCAGCCTGGGTGACAGAGTGAGACTCCGTCTCGAAAAAAAAAAGAAACAGATAAAGCCCCAAACTGACAAAGGTACAAAAAGAAAAATACTACCCAATTTTATTAATATTCTAAAAATAATAACCAAAATATTAACAAAGAGAATCCAAAAGCACATTTAAAGATCATGACCAAATAAGGTTTATTAAAAAATGCAAGAATGCTCCAGTATTATAAGACGCCTGAAAATCATAGTAAAGATATGGAGGAAACTAATAAGTTCATCTCCCTAGACAGTGAAAAGACATTTGATAAAATTCAACTCTTAAATAAAAGTATTTAAGAGAACTGAAATGACTATAACTTAGGGAAGTTTCTCCTTTGCCATAAATATAAAAATCAACCAAATCCTTAATATTAAATACTGAAACTGTAAAGTCTTTAAAAAAATCGAATAATATAATAGATATAAGGTATAAGATATTAGATACTAATGGGAGCAATTATTTTTGAAAGGCCAGTGTCTGACATTAAGAACTATTATGCTGTTATAGTTTCCAAGGGTATATTTCATATATTGCAAACAATTACTATATTATAGTTGATCCAATGGCAAGGTATTAAAGAGCTGTTAGAAATCATCTCTTTTGTCTGGTTAAACCTGTTGCAAGCTGTTAATAGAAATATTCAATGTTAAATGAAAATAATTCCAAGGGGTGTATTTCCAGCCAACTATATAAATATGTGTCTGTGTGTGGGGATGTGTCATATCTTGTGGACAATCTTATGAACACATAGAATGCATTAACAAACAGAACCCCAATCTTTCTCTTTTTAATCTACAAAAACTCACTTGGAGAACCACTCTTCATCTGAAAACTGTCTTGCTTGCAATGTCTCCTTCATTATCAGCCCTCCCTGACCCCCTAACACACCAGAACTTAATTGTTTTCTGTGCTATAAACAGAACACAAGCACCAGGGTTTCTTAAATTGGGGAATCAGTAATCTCAATTCTCCAGTCACCTGGGTGGCTGCTGTAATTTGCATAAACCTGTTAAAATTCACTTCACATAGGCAGGAGGAGAAAAGGAAATGACATCAGAGGTGCTTTGCTAAAGGTCACAGGAACTGCAGCTGTGGCCTTCCTATTTAGCAGGTAGAAAATTTATCTAGTTTTGTTACTTCTGTGATAGAGTGGACTTTGTAAGGATGACTCTCTTAGAGAATTCGGGACAGTGATCAAAAACTGTCAGATTGACTTTTCTTCAAGAAATTTAACTTAGCTTGCTAGTTTACATCCAGAATCAAATTCTTACGAAAAACCTTTCTAGTTTTCTGCTTTTTTACTGCAAGCGTTCTTGGTGGATATTATCTCTGTCCCTATTACATTTTATTTTATTTTTTCAAAGTTGGCAAGTAGGCAAGATCAACTGGCCAATGAATACATGAGGACTGAGGCAGATTTTAACCTTCTACTTATGCAACTTTCGCTGAACAAAACTCTTAAGTGCTGTTATTTATGTAGAGTTGAACTCTGTCAAATGTCTTTTCACCAGCTAGCTTAACAGAGGTTTTGCTTAAAATATTACATGTTAATATTGAAAACAATTGGGCTTTTCTGACTTCATAAAAGTGAAAATTGAAAACCACGGTCATCAGGAAATTAAATGTTTTATCCAGGCTTTAGCATAATGATAATTTATATTTTGAGAAAAGATTATTTACAACTAGTCATCTTTAAAATGTGTCTGTTTTTGATTCTTTTTGTCGGTTTTCCCCTTAAATCTTTACATAGATTCCCATCAGAGTACAGTAAAACAGAAATTAAATAGAATTCATATAATATTTGAAATCTTTGGCATCAATTCACTCCAGGAATCCAAGACAGTATTCAACTGAAGGGGAAGTAAGCATAAGGGAGATTTCTGGGACACTGATACTGTTCTGTTTCTTCATCTGAATGCTGCTTACGGGCCTTGTTGAATTTCTGAAAATGCATTACTTTGTACATTTATGCTATGTGATCTTTCCTGTTTATATATTATACTTTGATAAGAAGTTTTTAAAAAAATGTCCTGTTCCACCTGGATGGCAGTTAACATCCAACAGCGGCATATGTTTAATCTGGAAAATTAGGTACAGCTCTAATGAATACCCATGATTCTATGATAACTGTGATAAACCAGTACTGTGATTTCCAAATCTTTGAGACAGAAGAGTCAATAAACCATCTCTACCCCTTTCATTAACTTGGCCTAGGGCTGGAGTGCTTTGGAGGAAATTTCAGTACTATCAAGAATACTTTTTGAGAAGCAGTAATATAACGTTTGTTTTCCTTTGATGTCATGGGCAAATTATATAACATGCTATTATATTTTCTTTTTTTTTTGGAGACAGAGTCTCGCTCTGTCACCAGGCTGGAGTGTAGTGGCACTATCTCAGTTCATTGCAATCTCTGCCCTCACAGGCTCAAACAATCCTCTCACCTCAGTCTCCCAAGTAGCTGGGACCATAGGCACACATCACCATGCCTGGCTATTTTTTTTGGATTTTTGGTAGAGATGGGGTTTTGCCATGTTACCCAGGCTAGTCTCGAACCGCTTGCCTTGGCCTCCCAAAGTACCGGGATTACAGGTGTGAGAAAACACACCTGGCTATATTTTCAATAACAGCATTGTAAGGAAACTGCCCAGAAACTAGCAGGTTTCTAAACTACATTTTGAAAACCACAGCAAGTAGAAAAAAGGGGGCACCAGTTTAAAAGAGGACATGGACATCTACTACTTCATTTTCTCTTACTCATCTGTTCATCTATTTGCCTCTTTAAAGATACTAACTATACGTAAGATAAATATTCAGTGCCTTCTGTGTGCTAGAGGCGAGGATGTGAGGATGAACCTGGTATCTGCCTGTATCAGAGAATGGCTATCTAGTTACTAAACCCATTTCCTCTATTTTGCTGGGCATACAGTTAAAGTATATTTTCCAGAATCCCTACAGTTAGGGGTGGCTTATGACTGAATTGACAGCCAATGCAACACAAGACTTGGTCCATGAAAACCTCCCATGCAATATCCCTTCCATGCTTTTCTACCTGCTGGATTGATTAAGCTGCGCATGGCAACCTTGAAAAAAAAGTCTTGAGGAGGGTAGAATCACAAGATGGAAGGAACATAAATCATTACTTGCAGAGGGCCACTGGCTAACTGGTAACCTTTTTGGGACTTTATGGGACCAAGAAATAAATTTGTTTCCTATTTGAGCCGTTAAACATTTGAGTTATTTTGCTATCACAACTGACATTAACTAATATTGTGAACTTAAGGAGCTGATTCCTTTTTAAGGAGACACTTACCCTCCTCCACAGAACCATAATACAACTTGATAAATGCTATTATAGAATAACATTTATACAAAAGCGGGATAAGAGCAGTTAATTTTGCCCAGAAAGCGTTTTTGATATAAGTAACATGTGAACTGGGCTCTGAAGAATAGATACGAATTTACCAGGGAGACAAGTAGTGGAAAGGGGTGATGTAAACAAAGGCATAAACAGGCATAATATGCCCAGGAGTATTTGTATATTGGCTAAGTGTTTTTGTGAGGGGAGTGGGAAGTAAGACCAGAAAAGTGGCCTGGGGTCAGACTGCGGTATGGTAAAGAGAACAAACATTATCTTGTATGCAGCGAGAGTCACTAAAAATTTCAAGTAGCACAATGTAGGATGGTAGGCTAAAGGGGAGAGCTGGAGACAGTAAGATAAAGGAGGAAGTACTGGTAGTGGATATGAAGAAGGGATAGCACTGACAAATATGTGTGTGCGTGTGTGTGTTTGTGTGTGTATTTACCTATTTTTTTTTTTTTTAGAGATGGGTTTCTACTTTGTTGCCCAGGCTGAAGTGCAGTGGCTATTTACAGACTCGATCCCAGTACTGATCAGCATGGGAGTTCTGACCTGCTGTTTCCTATCTGGGCCAGTTCACCTCTTCTTAGGCAACTTGGTGGTCCCCAGCTCCTAAGGTCTCAGAAGTCACCATACTGACGCTGAACTTAACATGGACATGCGATTGGCATAGTGCACTACAGTCGAGAATTCCTGGACTCAAGTGATCCTCCTGCCTAAGTCCCTGTGTGGCTGGGACTACAGGCATGTGCCACTGTGCTCAGCTGACAAATATATTTTTTCCATAAGTTATTGGGGTATAGGTGGTATCTGGTTACATAAGTCCTTTAGTGGTGATTTGTGAGATTTTAGTGCACTCATCACCTGAGCAACATACACTGTACCCTATTTGTAGTCTTTTATCCCTCACCTCCCTCCCACCCTTCCCCACAAGGCCCCAAAGTCCATTGTATCATTCTTATGCCTTTGTGTCCTCATAGCTTAGCTCCCACACATCAGTGAGAACAAATAATGTTTGGTTTTCCATGCCTGAGTTACTTCACTTAGAAGAATAGTCTCCAATCTCATCCAGGTCACTACAAATGCCGTTAATTAATTCCTTTTTTTTTTTTTGAGAGGGAGTTTCGCTCTTGTTGCCCAGGCTGAAGTGCAATGGCACAATTTCGGCTCACTGCAATCTCTGCCTCCCGGATTCAAGCGATTCTCCTACCTCAGCCTCCCAAGTAGCTGGGATTACAGCCATGCAACACCAGGCCTGGGTAATTTTTGTATTTTTTTTTTAGTAGAGATGGGGTTTCATCACGTTGGGCAGGCTGCTCTCAAACTCCTGACCTCAGGTGATCTACCTGCCTTGGCCTCCCAAGGTGCTGGGATTACAGGCATGAGCCACCATGCCAGGCCCGTCATTCCTTTTTATGGCTGAGTAGTATTCCATCATATAAATATATCAGTTTCTTTATCTACTCGTTGATGGATGGGCATGTGAGTTGGTTCCATGATTTTACAATTGCAAACTGTGCTGCTATGAACATGAGTACGCAAGTATCTTTTTTGTATAATGACTTCTTTTCCTCTGGGTAGATACCCAGTAGTGGGATTGCTAGATCAAATGGTAGTTCCACTTTTAGTTATTTAAGGAAATCTCCACACTGTTTTCCATAGTGGTTGTACTAGTTTACATTCCCACCAACAGTGTACAAAGTATTCTCTGTTCACCACATCCACATCAACATTTACTGTTTTTTGATTTTTTGATTGTGGCCATTCCTGCAGGAGTAAGGTGGTATTGCATTGTGGTTTTGATTTGTATGTCTCTGATCACTAGTGATGTTGAGCATTTTTTCATGTTTGTTGGCCATTTGTATATCTTCTTTTGAGAATTGTCTATTCATGTCCTTAGCCTACTTTTTGATGGCCTTGTTTTTTCTTACTGATTTGTGTTCATTATAGATTCTAGATATTAGTCCTTTGTCAGATGTATAGATTACGAAGATTTTCTCCCACTCTGTGGGTTGTCTGTTTACTCTGCTGTTTGTTCCTTTTGCCATGCAAAAGCTCTTCAGTTTAATTATGTCCCAACTATTTATCTTTGTTTTTAATACATTTGCTTTTGGGTTCTTGGTCATAAAATCTTGCCTAAGCCAGTGTCTAGAAGGGTTTTTCCAATGTTATCTTCTAGAATTTTTATAGTTTCAGGTCTTAGATTTAAGTCCTTAATCCATCTTGAGTTGATTTTTGTATAAGGTGAGAGATGAGGATCCAGTTTCATTCTCCTGTATGTGGCTAGCCAATTATGCCAGCACCATTTATTGAAAAGGGTGTCCTTTCCCCACTTTATGGTTTTGTTTGCTTTGTCAAAGATCAGTTGGCTGTAAGTATTTAGGTTTATTTTTGGGTTTTCTATTCTGTTCCATTGGTGTATGTGACTGTTTTATATTGGTACCATGCTGTTTTGGTGACTATGGCCTTACAGTATAGTTTGAAATCAGGTAGTGTGATGCCTCCAGATTTGTTCTTTTTGCTTAGTCTTGCTTTGGCTATGTGGGTTCTTTTTTGGTTCCATGTGAATTTTAGAATTGTTTTTTCTAATTCTGTGAAGAATGATGGTAGTATTTTGATGGGGATCGTGTTGCATTTGTAGATTGCTTTTGGCAGTATGATTTTCACAATATTGATCCTACACAAACATGAGCTTGGGATATGTTTCCATTTGTTTGTGTCAGCTGACAAATATTTTTGATGTAAAAACTAACCTGATCAGTGTAGTGGGCAAGGGGAGGGGGATGGTAAAGGTCAAGAGCAGTGCAAGGTAATCCTGAAGCCTCTGTCTAGAAGAATGAGTAAAGTCTTACATACTGAGAAAAGTGGATGTTCTGAGATCAGAAAACAGGTACAGATTGTGGGGGAGAGAGGAGTTCAATTTTAAAACAACCGAGTTTGAAATACCATTTTGAAGCCCTCAGATAGGTCATGAGGTATGACTGGTCAAGCCTAAAACTTATTTAATTTAGGTATGGGTCATCTTTTGGAAGTGAGAATATGGGAAAGCCCTGAATTGAATTGATAGGTAGATCCCTAAGCCTCCTTAGGAGACAACACTAATTTTTTAAAGTGTAAATTCCATTTTTCAAAATAATGGTAATCATATGATTCAAATAAACAATTTAATAAAGAGTGAGGTCTTTCTTTTCTCATTTCTCAAGCAACTCATTTTCTCCTCCCAGAGTAAGCAATGTTATTGGGTTTCTTTTGTATCCTTCCTGATGTACTCTTTACACATACCAGCACATATGCATAAACCTTCTGTTCTTTTTTTTTTTTTTTTGAGACAGGGTTTCACTCAGTTGCACAGGCTGGAGTGTAGTGGTACAATCTTGACTCACTGCAGCCTCTGCCTCCTGGGTTCAAGCAATCATCCCATCTCAGCCTCCTGAATAGTAAGGATTACAGGCATATGCCACCATGCTCAGCTAATTAAATTTTTTTTGGTAGAGACAAGGTCTCACTATATTGCCTAGGCTGGTCTTTGAACTCCTGGGCTCAAACGATCTTCCCATCTCTGCCTCCCAAAGTGCTGGGATCCTTCCATGCTTTTTTATGACACGTATACACAGACCCTTCACCTTCCCTGGCTAAGGGACATTTACTTACCTTAGAGTGGCTCCCTCAGTCTTAATCACGTCTCCATCTTTCAGATAAACATATTGTTGCTCTCCATTTCCTATAATTTCTTCTCTCTGAGGATTCCGTGGGAGTTTTTTAATGCAATAGGTAGTGTCTAGTCATAAAACATATAAAATATATTGATTCACACTTTAAATTATAATTAAGGCTTTTAAGAGATCAACTTTCATAGAGCTAACACTTGTGAATGACTGCATAAAATATTAACATTAAGAGACAATAGAAAATGGGATGAATTACAGCAGGTTATCTCTGGGATGTAACTATTTCATATCTTTCAACCAAACAGCTCTTCATTCTTTCATGCCCCTCTAGGTTTACAAGAAAGCCTCTATATTTTTTGAGTCACTCCTAGTTTATATAAAACATTTAAAAGTAGTTCTTCATAATCTCAGCTAGCTTTGGCATCCCGACAAGTGTTGAAGAGGCAGTAATACAGAACCTGGAAACTTTATCCAGGTGCCTAACATGTAGCAAAGGTGTCATACAGTAATTAATAACAAAAGGATGATAGCATGAGGTCCTTGCTATGAGTACTGAAATGAAGCCCCAAACCAGTGGCTAAGATATTAAACCTTTAAAATAAGCTTAATCTATACCACCCCTCACTGACACAAAGAAAATAAATTAATTAACCAATTAACAATTGAGTGCCAATTAACTAACCAGTATACTAGGTACACTGAATACAATCACTGTGATATCAAAGTTCTTAAAAGTTGCCCTGATTGGGAAACTAAAACTTACAAACATGAAACAAAGAACTATACTTGGTACCATTTAATGAATATTAAATGGACAATTCAGCTAATAAAGGCAGCAGGAGTTCAGAGAAAGAGTTAGGAAACGATTTATAAATATGATAGAACTTGAGGTGTGACTTACAGGATGAGCAGGATGGGTAAAGGTACAGAGAAGGAGTTGTAGGTAAGGGGAACTGCATTAGGAAAGGCATTAAGTCCAGGCATGGTGGCTCACACCTGTAATCCTAGCACTTTGGGAGGCCAAGGCAGGCAGATCACAAGGTCAGGAGTTCGAGACCAGTCTGGCCAATGCAGTGAAACCCCATCTCTACTAAACATACAAAAAAATTAGCCAGGTGTGGTGGTGTGTGCCTGTAGTCCCAGATACTAGGGAGGCTGAGGCAGGGAAATCGGGTGAGCCCGGGAGGCGGAGGTTGCAGTGAGCCACGATCGTGCCATTGCATTCCAGGCAGAGCAGCAGTGTGAGACTCTGTCTCAAAACAAACAAACAAACAAACAAACAAACAAACGCATTAAAATAAGAATAAACATGACATATGTCTGACAACATAATGCTATTAATTTTTCTACTGCAAAATACTGGCTGGGAAGAGTGGAGATAAAGTTAGATAGGTAAGATGAGCTCAGATCAGAAAGGGTCTTAAATTACCTTCTACAAAATAGAAGAATATAAACTTTATCATGTGTAATCACTACACATTCTTTGGTAAGATAATGAAATAGTGTTAACTCATGATAAATATGGCGGCTGTGGGTGGGGAGACCAAAAGGAGATCAGAGAGCCCAGGAGGGCAATGACTGCAATTTCCCAGCTGGAAGGTACTGAATATTAGGGTTAAGATGGTAGCACTGGAAATACGAAAGCAGAAAGAGATATTTCAAAGAAAAATGGACA
Organism: Papio anubis; assembly: GCF_008728515.1. Classification (NCBI taxonomy): domain Eukaryota; kingdom Metazoa; phylum Chordata; class Mammalia; order Primates; family Cercopithecidae; genus Papio; species Papio anubis. The sequence goes on from NC_044983.1 coordinate 66,320,745, forward strand.
AGGCACACGAATCTGCTAGTTTGAGGATAAAGGAGACAGAAACACTGAAATAAAAAGAAAAGAAACAACAACAAATACCACTTCCCCTTCCAACCCCAAACTCTATTATTTTGTATCTTAGAGGCCAAAGGAAAACAATGATATGCTTTTCTGGGAATTGACATCATATAACAAGATTGAGATATTGAGTTTTTTTTGTTTGTTTTGTTTATAAGCTGTATAATTTTATCTTTCAGTAAAGAAATGGAGGCGTTACATTTCTGCTTATGAGACCTTTAGTAGACAATTTAAAAAATCACAATTATATCAAAATTACAAAATCAATGTCATACTATAACTTTGTATCTGTTTTCAAACTTACGTGCAAATATAAATGAAAACACATATCCTATTTGAGTGGTTGTTGGAGGCTGGGGATGGGGGAAATCACTGCAAAGCAGCACGAGGGGACTGTTTTTGGAATGGAGGAAGTGTTCCATATCTTGACTGGAATGGTCACGTAGGTATTCATGTTTGTTAAAACTCACCAAACTGTTCACTTAAAATGGGCATATTTTATGTATGTAAATTAAAGCTCAATAAAATTGATTTATGAAGGAAAAATGTGGGCTATAAACATTTTAATTTTTCAAACTGAAAAATCTGAAGAGTTGGCTGAGGTGACAAAGCTAATTAAGAAATCACAGAATAGTGTTTTTTTTTCCCCCCGCAAACAGGGTTTCACTTTGTAGCTCAGGCTGGTCTTGAACTGCTGAGCTCAAACTATCCTCCTGCCTCAGTCTCCTGAGTAGCTGGGATTATAAGCACACACCACTGTCTCTGGCATAAAATAGTTTTTTAATTCACAAGATTTAATAGGTAGATTAAAAGAAGAGGTTTAAGACAAGATTAAAAGAGGCAAGACAAGAGAAGGAAAAGTCAGACTGAGAGATTATAAGTTCCTGTGGTATACAGTGCCCTTAGATTGGAAGAAAGGAGCTAGGAGGGTCAGGAAGCTTGGTTGCCAGTTTTTTTAATAACTGGCCGCCTGGTGATATTGGGTGTGGTAGCTGAGATGTCCCAATTATAGTCACAAGGCCTAAAAAAGCAGATCTTTACAAATGTTTAAAAATACTAGCTCAATGTAAATGAGCATGAATGTTCTTGACCTCCTTACTGTGCCCCGAATGTGCCAACCACACTCTCATTCCAGCATCTTTGCTCTTGCAATGCTGTTTGCCTGGCAGGCCTTACTGCCAGGAGCTTGCTCCTTCTCTCTGTCCACTCTGGATATAACAGCTCTTGCCCTTCTCCACTTTACTCTCTCTTCCCTTTCTCTTATTATACCTTTATTTTCCTGCATAGCACCCATGATGAGCTGATCTATTTTTTTCTCTTTTTTTTCATTCTGGTGCCCAGGCTGGAGTGCAGTGGCACAATGATGGCTTACTGCAGCCTCAGCTTCCCTGGCTCAAGCAATCTGTCCACCTTGGCTTCCTGAGTAGCTGGGACTTCAGGTGCATGCCACCATACCTGGGAAACTTTTGCACTTTTTTTGGAGAGACAGGGTCCTGCTATGTTTCCTAAGCTGGTCTTGAACTCCTAAGCTCAAGCAATCCACCCACCTTGACCTCCCAAAGTGTTGGGATTACAGGCATGAGCCACTGCACCCAGACGGATCTGTTATTTATTTACCACTAACGTCCCTACTGGAATGAAAGCTCCATGAGAACAGTGTCTGTTTTGTTCACTGCCATACCCCTTGTGCCAAGAACACTGTCTGATATATAACAGTAAAAGGAATATTTGTTTAATGAATGAATGAACGAATTTAGGTATATGATGGTGGGATGAGGAAATAAAGAGATGGAAAATATCAATACTGTATAGGTTTCAGGGACAATGAATTATCAATACAATGATATCTTCCCTGAATTTCAGCATATCTTAGTAACTGCCTTAAAGTTATAGAAGGCCTGAGATAATCTGTTAGAATGTGAACAATAAGAGCACCTACCTCACAGTATCCACATAAATTGTTTAGTGCAGTGCCTGGCACAGAGTAAATGCTCAACAGTTGTTGGTTATGATTGAGTCTGAATAGTAACTCACAGACTAAAGTAAAATTGAGGATTTGAAACAGAAATCAGGACTTTCCGTTCCTCCTTTGTTAAAACTAGGCACAATATTCAACAGTCTCATCAATTTCTAAAAGTACCATTTAAAACTGAGGCATTTAGTAAATGGTTTATAGACTACTTAGCTCTGTAACTGAAATAAATTATTCTCCAAACATGGCTTTCCTCAATGAGCTTAATGAATGTTTTCTGTTTACCATTATTGATGCTTTTACAAATATCTCCTATGCCTCCAGAATGATCGTGGTGCCAGTGAGTCACTACAATTTCCTGGATTGCTGTGTTAAATTCAGTTAGAGCCTGCTTTAAACAGCGGATATATTCTGGAATTGCTGATTCTCCAGTGTCAATGAGGATTCTCCTGAAAATTAAATGGAAGATAATCACACAATTGGAACGCTGAGTTGATATTAGCATTATTTTGTACACAGATAATTTACATTAAGGAAACTGCAAAAATTATTTTACTTTCAACATGCTCAAAAAACAGCTATGTCACTTCAGCTTAACTACAGTAATCTCACCCTAAGAAAGTTTTCTGAAAAAAATTAGAGCTAAATCTAAGTCTAAACAAGGAATAATAGCAATAATCTTGAATATTTACATAGCAATTAAAGAAAACATGGCACCATTCCAAGGACCTTACATATTTTAACAATTGCATTCCTCATAACAACTGGTTAACATAGATATTTTATCATTATATTTAGAAGTAACTTGCCCAGGTTACTCTACAGATAAATGGCAGAAACATCTTTCAAACCCAGGTATTCTGATGCCAGAATATGTGCTCTTATCTATCTGCCTTTGAGATCTCATATCTCAGTATATTTCAAAAGTTTTATAGATATGAAAGATTTTGATTCGATGGCACCCCTAAAGGAACTAGTCTTTGGCACTAGATATAGAACTTATCACTGAAGTTTTACGTTAGCACCCTGACACATGAAAATGAAGGCTTTAGTGAAGCACGGGAAAAACGTCTGAGCTATTTTCATTCTTTACTTAGACAACCCAATTAGCTGTTTTTTTTTTTTTTTTTGCTTGTGGTTCTGAATCTTCCTTATATTTTGTTTGCCCTTCCTCATGGTTTCATGAGGTGGCCTTTATGAAGTTTTGCTGAACTAAAGATATCAGGGCGACATGTGCCTCAAGATCCATTTTTTTTTTTTTGGAGTCAAGGTGTTGCTCTGTCACCCAGGCTGGAGTGCAGTGATGTGATCTCAGCTCATTGCAGCCTTGACCTCCCGGGTGCAAGCGATTCTCCCACATCCACCTCCTGAGTAGCTGGGACTCAGGTATGCGCCATCAAGCCCGGCTCATTTTTGTAGAGATGGTGTTTCATCATATTGCCCAGGCTGGTCTCTTAACTCCTGGGGTCAAGCAATCCTCCCACCTTAGCCTCCCAAAGTGCTGGGATTACAGGTGTTGAGCCACCATGCCCAGCTCAAGATCCAGTTCACAAACTTCTTTACTCGTGCTGTTTCACAGTAACACCTCACTAATTCATGCTGGCTGACAGATTAGCCTCGATGAAAAGTCTGAGTTATTCATTCATTGATCAGTAACTGTTTACGGATTACGTAATATGTGCTACAACTTTGTTCTTGCAGTAAGCAGGACAAAACAACCCTGCTTACATTCAACTGTTGGTGAGAAGGGGAACTGCATATGACTGGAAATAAACAATAAAAGTAACATACAATAGAAAGCATTTTGCAAAGCATTAAAATTAAACAGTGAGTAACTGGATGGCTATTTTTCATTGGTTGGTTTGTTTCCCTAACCCTACTCCCTGAGACCCAGAGCCAACAAAAACAAACTGGCCTCTCATAAGGGAGGAGGGCAATGGCCTGATAGCCCATTGGCTTCTATCTGCACCCTATGTTCTGTAGCACAGTAGATGTCCTTCAGAAACACAGTGTTGAACTATCCTATCCGGAGACAGGAGCCCAGGTGGTCACATTGGACCAAGGGGGCATTTATTATAGGGTTCTGTTGGTAGTTGAAATATAAGGAAGAGATGGCTTAAAGAACATTTAGAAGGTACAATCAACCAACCAACAGGATATTTGTTAAACAACTAGATGTGGAAGGAGGGAAACAGTTGGCGATTCTGAGGTTTCTAGGTGGGAGGATTGGTGTGCCATTAATCAAGAAGGTAAACCCTGGAGGGAGCAAATTTGAGATGAGTGTGATTTGGGTCAGAGAGAATTCCGATGCTATTCCTAGCCATCGTACCTCGCTTTTTTTCCATAGCAAAAAAAATGTTATTACATGTTATTACATATTACCATGTAACATATTATGTATTTACATATTTATTTGTTTATTGCCTATTTCCACACCCAATACTACCCTACAAATTTGAGTCCCTTCAGGGCAGAAAGCTTGTCTGTTTGGTTCAAGGAATTTATGGATTTATTTGTTTATCTATAATACATTGTACTGCACTTAGCACTGTGCATATTTAGTCATGCTAAATTAAAAATACACAAAACTATAATACTATGATACCTCCAATAACACTCTCTAGCCCACCCATCCTAGATTTTGGCTGCCTCCATGCATTTGGGGTTATTTACCACAAATTCTCACTGCCCCTAGAGTAGAGTCACTGGGACTATTTTTGTGGGTCTTCTGGTCCTCAAAAAGAATCCTTCCACGCTTCATGTAAGACTCAAATTTTTTCAATCCATCAAGGCCCCACCACTTTTAAAATTATATCTTAATCCTTGCCTTCCCGTCCTCCCAAGAAACTCTGTTTTGAAATATCTCATAATCTAAAAATGAATATAAATCTCTGTAATTTAAAGATCAGATCACATCACACTGGTCATGACAAAATTAACAGGGTTGATACACGAATTTGATAAAATCTAGTAGCAAAGAAAACAGATCTTTTAGAATGCCTGTGCTGGTTGTTTGCAGTTGAAAGTTTGAGTGACCATATGACTGTGGTACTGAAGAACATGTTTCTGGGCCTCCAGTTTTAGGTCTCTTAATGGTCCTGTCTTGGTCTAACAAAATTGGAATTGACAAAAGAAGGGCTCTCAAAAGAAAGAAAACAGGAAAAAGTTCTGGAATTAATACAATCTATTCAGAACAAAGGAGGGGTGTCTAGATGCTATCAAACCTAAAACATGAGTTTGCAACAAGCTTTGAGGGAAAAAAAAAGTCACACTGATAACATATTACATTGACAGAGCAATTTAAACCATTTGGAGCTTTCATATTTACTATTTCTTTTGATCCTCATATCAACTCTAGGGAGGAATTATTACTTTATTAATTATTTATTTTAAGAAAACTAGTCTTCAGAAAGGCTAAGTGATTTGCTCCAGGTCATATAACTAGCAAGAGGCAGTGCTGGGAAGCACTAGATGTTCAGATGCAAGGTCAGTGACTTCTCCATTGAAAACACGGCCTCTCTAGCAGAAGGGGATTGCTTAGGTTAAATGCTTAGAATCATTCTTTATGTGGCAAAAATAAAACTTCAGCTATACATTTGAAAAAACTGTTAACAGTTTTGAAATTGAAAAAAATGTTATTAGTTTCTCCCTTAGCAAACAGTTACTCTAACTATGATGTCTGTGAATAGTTATAATAGATGATTGGATAGTATCATCTCTACATGGGCTAGCTGACTTTGTTCTTTTTGGTCAAGACAATAATATCCTGTATCTTAGGAGGTCATTTTGCAAATGCAAATTATGCTAATCAAGGGCTCAAGAAAATAGATGAATCTGTATAGGTCTATGAACGATTTATTCACTAGAGCAAAGTGTCTGGCACACAGTAGGCACACAATAACTATTTGCTACATGAATGAAGAAAAAAATGTTCAATTGATGGAAAATTAGTAGAATCAAATTCCTTGTTATATGTATTTTATGTCAATATTAAGATAGCTATTAACTGGTCTCTATTTGCTGTCACTATTACAAAATCATTAGATATTTTCTGAACACTTACTATGAGCCCAGTGTTGTCTAGATGTTATGAGGAAAGCAGAAGTGATAAAAATAATAGCTAACATGGTATGTTTTCCATGTGCTACAACTTAAGTACTTTTCATATATGTTTTTTCACTTAAATTTCACTGAATCCTCATAACATCTAATGAGGTAGGTACTATACAACCTTCACTGGGTTGTATCAGGCATCTGAAGCTTAGAGCTGTCTTGTCCAAAGTCATATGGCTAGTAAATGGCACCAGGATTTTAATCTAGGTAACCAGAGTCCAGAGTTTTAATTCTATTCCACTTGACTGCCTTTTTCTATTATCAGCCACACTATCTGCCCACAAAGTATGTACAATTTTGATAGGAAAGGTTAAAATTGCAGCTTTTAGAGGTTCTTGAGCAGAGGAGGAAAGTGAAAATACTGGACAATTTGGCTGTCATTAGTTGATTCAAATGCTTATGGAGTGCCTATGTACTAAGCATCACAGTTAGGTCTAGCAGTGTTTTAGTGAAATTCATTTGGCATCCATGGGCTGATCAGATGAGAAAGGAAGACTAGCTAAAACTATAGTTATCCAGCAGTCTTGGAGTCATTATAGTGAAAATTAAGAGAAAATGTACAGAATGCTCATTCATTCAGCAACTATTTAGTGTTCCACCTGTATCATGTATAAGGCTCTGTGCTAGGTGCTGGGGATATAGCCATGAATACGCTTTCACTGAACTGATGTTATAGTGGGGTATGAAGGTGTGGAAAGACACTAAGCTTCTTGCACAAAAAAAATCATTTCATTATCATTGAGATAAGGACCATGAAAAGTATGGAGTGCTTCTAATACAGTCTGATGGGTCAGGGAAGACTTCCATGAGGGAATGGTATTTCAGCTGTGCTCTAAAGGATGAATGAGATTAGCTGGATAAAGAAGGGAGGGAAGAGTGGAAGAAAGAGGAAAGCATGCATGAAGGCCCTGAGACAGGGTATCATAAACCTCATCTGAAACACTATAAGGCCAGCATGGCTGGAATGGGAGAGGTTTGACAGGAGCCCGATAAGACTGATGGAGGTCAGAATACACAAGGCCTTCCAATTTTCATTCCTAACATACCACTCAGGCTACATAGGGAAGATTGGATTGGAGAGAGACAGAAGTAGTCGTACAGAAGCCAGTTAGGAGGCTATTACAGTAGCCTAAGCAAGAGTTGTGCTGGCTTGGACTGAGTGGTAGCAGGGGACATGAATAGATCTTCATAATGGCTTGGATATGCAGTAGGAAGCAAATAAATGTCTGGGAGGGTATTTAGGCATTTCTTTTGATGGTTTTGTTTACCAAGATATGAACAACTGGAGGAGGACCTGGCAGTTTTCTGGGAAGTTTATGAGTTCAGTATGGAAAACACTGAGTTCCAGACAGCAGTGAGTCATGCAAATAGATTTAAAAGTTGGCTACTTAGTCTGAAGATCAAGTTTGGAATTTGAACTGGAGCTATATATTTGGTAGTTAATAATAAACAGATAATAAAGGTAAAGCCAAAGAAGTAGATGAGGTCACCTAGAGAAAATAGTAGAAGGACATGAGAGATGAGGATTACATCTTGAATAACTAAAATCATTAAAGATTTGGTAAAGAAGGTGACTCTATCAAGGTGAAAGAGAAAGAGCAGCTCGAGAGGTAAGAGGAAACCTGAAGAATGTGGTGTTGGCAAATTAAGGAGGGAGTGGTCAATGGTGTCAAAGCATTGAAGTTCAAGGAAGATGAGAACAGAAAAAATACCATTGAGGTTAGTGATACAAAAGCCGCTTGTGATCTTAGAACTGTTTTGTGAAGCGGAGTGGGTGGACACCAATCTCAGAACATCTGACAAGAGGTCAATTAATATTAATTTCTAGCCACCTTTTACTGTACATGTTTTACTGTATACAGTAGCATCATCTACACTTATTTCTAGCTCAACTATACAGACTCTCTAGTTCAACTATTTGGAGAAATAATTTACATAGTGCAAGTAATTCCACTGGCCATTCCACTCCATTAATTTACGTGAGCAACAGTGTTAAGTAATTTAAGACAGGAGACTATAAATCTGCTTTTCCCTCAGTTAGTCTTTAAGTCTCTTTTAGCACTAGCACTTTGCTATGTTGAGTGTGATTCTAGTGTTTAAAGATACAGTGTGTATTTTTCGTACAACATAGCCCCTAAACACAAGCCAATTTCTTCATCTGGTTTTCAAACAGAATCAGCCATCTGTTTCAACACTGGAAAAAAGGCAGGTTGTGCTGAACTTACTGAGACAATACACTGATCTCCAACATGGTGTTCTTCTAGGAGACTTTCCAGGGTAATTCTGATAATATGCATCTTTTGTCTGAGGTATTGACTAGTTTAAGATGACACACTGAAGAGAGACCGCCTATGGATTTACTTGGTTGAGGGACTTCCAGCCAAGACAGACTGTAACCTAGAGATCTGGCATTTTTCCTGCTTAATTCTCTACCCTCCTAGATTCTGGTGGTAGCCTAAACTTTTGGTAACTACCTGACCCTGCCTTGTTTACTCTGAGCTTAATCTTTTACCTGCCCACCTTGTAGGTCTGCTGCTTCTAAAATTCTTATTTACTGGAAAAACGCCAAACAGTAGACACTTCCAAGGAAAACTCAATTAACTGCACTTACTAAATCGTTTTTAGTAATCAATTATATTTTAAAAATTATTTATGTCTTGACTGCACAATTAAACTCTATGCTCAAGAGACACTACATTTTCTTGGTTCATCCAGTAAAGACTACAAAAGTTGCTAAATGCCTAAGACTTACTATGCAGTAAACCAAATCTCCCATTCCTGCATAATTTCACTAAAACAGAACGCAGTTAAACAAGAGCAAAAGTATCTTCTTAGAAATACAGGTGTGTTACTGTGTCTGCAAATTAAACTCAAACAATTGAAACAAAAAACTTCTCCAAATTAGTTACGTCAGCTCCTCTTAGGATCCCACAGGCTACAGACAACCAATTTGGAAGCCAAGAGAATCCTGCCCTCTGCTGCTGAGTTGAGGAAATCGCCTCAACATAATCGCTTTTGAGAAGGGAAGTTCCACTCTGGGCAAAACACCAGTTAAAGTCAAGTGAGCAAAGTAAACCCTTTCTTGGACTCCACCCGAATTTCCTCAAGTTTAAACACGCACACTCTGGCATTCAAACATCAAGCAGAGTAAATCGGGTTTCAAAACAGGAAGTTTCTTTCTTTCTTTCTTTTTTTTTCCATTTCTCGCTAAATTAGAGAGTTATCACCCGGGGTGGTCGTATTTTAGCTAGCTTCGAGATCCGAGTGTCTTGCGTGCAGTCCCGGCGGGCCGCTAGGCGCGGGGCTGCCCTGCTAGGGACAGGACGCGGTGCTCTCCACTGCCCGCACACCCGCGATCAGTCACAGCCCGGGCTCCGCGGCCGGCCGCGTACGTTGGGGAAGTTGGAGAAGAACGTTTACCTGGGGCCGGTCCCCACTAGGTAGGTGTTAGTGCCCTGGAGGGTCATGGGACCCGGGTTACAGCCCAACACACGCACGACTCGATTGGACAGCCGCTCGACGCGCTGCAGTATAGCAGCCATTCCCGCCTCAGCCGGCGCCGCAGTGTTGCCTATCTGGATACTCCACCGCGGAACAAACCAACAGGCCGCGGACAGCGAGTAGCGTCCATGTGACGCCGCGCAAGCCGGGAGGGAGGGGATTGGCTAGCGGGGGAGAGGGGGGCAGGTATCATGTGACACCGCGGGCGCGCTGGGGCGGGGATCCGGCAGCGCGGCCGGGGGCAGAACCAGAGGTCACGTGACGCCGCGCGGGCTGCGCCGGCAGTGGTGGGAAGGCTGGCGCGAGGCGTGAGGTGGCGTGAGGCGAAGCGGGAATCTGGCTCTGTCACGGGGGCTGGTGCTTCACGGGTTTGTGTCCTAGACAGGCGAGTGGATCCCAGTGGGCGAGAGACATTTTAATCTGGAAGAGTCTTGTGATGGGGCAGACAGGTTTGGTAACTGTTCGTTATTCAGTAATAAATCCCAGGAAGGATTGCCAGTCAGACTTTTAGGCAGTGGCTGTGTGTGTGTATGTGTGTATGTGTGTAATAGTGGTAGCCTGTTCATCTTTTTTTTTTTTTTGAGACGGAGTCTCGCTCTGCCGCCCAGGCTGGAGTGCGGTGGCGCGATTTCGGCTCACTGCAAGCTCCGCCTCCCGGGTTCACGCCATTCTCCTGCCTCAGCCTCCTGAGTAGCTGGGACTACAGGCACCTGCCACCACGCCCGGCTAGTTTTTTGTATTTTTAGTAGAGATGGGGTTTCACTGTGTTAGCCAGGATGGTGTCGATCTCCTGACCTCAGGTGATCCACCCGCCTCGGCCTCCCAAAGTGCTGGGATTACAGGCATGAGCCACCACGCCTAGCCAGCCTGTTCATCTTTTATAATAAATACTGGTAAGACATATTTACTTAGTACTTCCTACTGGGCCTAAGTGCTTTCTACAAACATGCCACTTAACTCCCTTAATCCTCAAAACATTATTAAGAGGTGGACACTATTTTTGTTACAAATGAAAAACGGGGATTGGGCGGCTGCCCAGCTGACAGAGTCTGCGTGTGCAGCCTTGCTCCTACCTGCCTCGCACTAACACTTGCCCAGCTCTGTGAGATTGAAGGAGCGTGCCTCTGCCTCCCAGTGTTACCCGCCTGCCCAGAGAGCTAGGCTGGTCTTGTGGAGCTGTTTTATGTCCAAGATGGCAGGGACTCATTTTCTCTGTAACAAGTCGGTTTCCAATCAGCCAAGTATTAACTATCCAGTGTTAACTACCGCTTCCCATTAAAAAAGTTGAGTTATAAATTACCTAAAAGAAAATACACAGATCCTGTAGTGAGTTCATCGAGTTCATTCTCCTACATCAGGCATTTCAATCTGTCAATATGTATTTACTATAGCCATCAATTAATGGCTATTCAGGCAGGAAGCTATGCACATCTTCCCTTTTTAAGAACTCTGCTGAAAAGTTCTCCTGAGAATCGGGGCACACCCATTCTTTTATCCTTTAGGTTAATTAATTTCCTTACTTAACTTACTTATTTACTTACAGGGTCTGGCTTTCACCCAGGCTGTAGTGCAGTGGCACTATCATAGCTCACTGTAACCTTGAACTCTTGAACTCAAGCGATTCAGGTGATCCTCCTGCTTTGGTCTCCCAAAGCACTAGGATTACAGGCCTGAGCCACCATGCCTGGCTGAAATAAACTTTTTAGCTCCCACATATAAATAAGAATATGTGATATTTGTCTTTCTATGCTTGGATTATTTCACTTAGCACAGTAACCTCTAGTTCCATCCATGTTGCTGCAAATGACATGATTTCATTATTTTTTAGGGCTAAATAGTATTTTATTGAGTGTATACATCACATTTTCTTTATCCATTTGTTTGTTGATGGACTTTTAGGTTGATTTCGTATCTTTCCTATTGTGAATAATGCTGCGATAAACATGCAGGTGCAGTTCTCCCTCTGATATACAAATAGTAGTGGGATTGCTAGATCATATGGTAGTTCTATTTGTGTGTGTGTGTGTGTGTGTGTGTATATGTGTGTATTTTATAAATCTCTGTACTGTTTTCCATAGCGGTTGTACTAATTTACATTCCCACCAACTGTGTATGAGAGTTCCTTTTTCTCTACATCCTCTCTAGCATTTGTTATTGTCTTTTTAATAACAGCTATTCTAACTGGGGTAAGATGATATCTCATTATGGTTTTGATTTGCATTTCCCTGATGATTAGTGATGTTGAGCATTTTTTTCATATATTTGTTGGCCATTTGTATGTCTTCTTTTGAGAATTGTCTATTCACGTTCTTTGCCCTCTTTTTGATGGGATTATTTGTGTTTTCTCTTGTTGAGTTGTTTGAGTTTCTTGTATGTTCTGGATATTAGTCCCTTGTCAGATGAATAGTTTGCAGATACTTTCTTCTGTTCAGCAGATGTCTCTGCACCCTGTTCATTGTTTCCTTTGCTGTGCAGAAGCTTTTTCATTTAATAGAGTCAAATTTGTCTGTTTTTATTTTAGTTGTATGTGCTTTCGAGGTCTTAGCCACAAAATCTTTGCCTGAACCAATGTCCTTATGTATTTTACCTCTATTTTCTTCTAGTAGTTTTATAGTTTAAGGTCTTATGTTTAATCCTTCTTGAGTTGGCTTTTGCATATGTTGAGAGACAGGGTCCAGTTTCTTTAGCTTTTTTTAAAAATTAAACTTTCACCTGCACTTTCCTTTTGGATTCCATTTAATCAATTGCCAAGCTCCTCATTTGGCAGATGAAGAAATAGGCCAAATGATTTAACAGTAAGGCAACTTGCATAGGGTCATACAAGGAGATACTATAAGAAGAGTACAAATAGAGGGTAGATAGTAACTATGTTTTAGATGAGATAAAATTGAGGTGATTGTGGTATATCCAGGTGAAGAAACCTATAGACAGGTAGATACATTTTTTGGTCGGGTGCAGTGGCTCACGCCTGTAATCCCAGCACTTTCAGAGGCTGAGGCAGGAGGATCACTTGGGGTCAGGAGTTCGAGACCAGCCTGACCAACATGGCAAAACCCTGTCTCTGCTAAAAATACAAAAATTAGCTGGGCATGGTGGCAGGTACCTGCAATCCCAGCTGCTTGGGAGACTGAGGCAGGAGAATCACTTGAACCCAGGAGGCGGAGGTTGCAGTGAGCTGAGATCGTGGCACTGCATTCTAGCCTGGGCGACGGAGACTCTGTCTCCCAAAAAAAAAAAAAAAAAAAAGATACAAAGTTAAGTCTTTGTGAATACGTTTAGAAATGTGACTTGAACTTTTAAGTTCCTCTCCAAGAAATCAGATCAAAGATTTTTTACGTTCTGTTCAGTCACATTTACAATAGTTTATTATCTACTTACAACATGCAAAGTAATGTTGTAGACATATTGAGGGCATGTTAAAAATGAATAAGATAGTCTTTGCTTTCTAGAGAGTCATAACCATGAAGGAGATACTTTTAAAGTATATGTGGGTTCAGGTATGGTGGCTCATGCCTGTAATCCTAGCACTATTGGGAGGCTGAGTCTGGAGGAGTACTTGGGCCCAGGAGTTCGAGGTTATAGTGAGCTGTGATTGTGCCACTGTACTCCAGCCTGAGTGATGGAACAAGACCTTGTCTCTTAAAAAAAAGCATATATGGGTAAATACTAGAAGAGATGTACAATTGAAGTGATGAGATTGCAAGGAGAAAGGGGAGAAACATATTTATTGGGATGATCTGGGAAAGCATAAAGACAGTGGGTTTTGAGCTGATTCTTAAAGGATTGACAGAATTTCGTCAGATAGATGGCAGTTATTCTAGACAGCAGAAAATAACCTTGAGCAAAGGCTTGGAAATAGAAGAAAAGCAGCACTTATTTTGGGAATACAGACCAACAATCATATGCTCTTGGGGGCATATGATTTGAAAATGTGTAAGGTTGAAAAGTAGGTAGGGCTAAGTTAATGATACTTTGTTAGAGTACTTCAAATTTAAGAACCTCCTTTTCAAACATGACATGTTATCCATTTGGATTTGTTGTGAGGCAAATTGTATTTTCTAGACTTATTTGACAAATACAGTGAAAGCTTGGAACCTAGTCAGCCCATGAAAGGACCTATGCTATTTCTTCCCCTCAATGAGATAGTTATAAAAGGGTGTACTGAATTCATAATGACACAGACTCTTATCACTAGATTAGAAAATGCCACATGTGACTAACAGGTGATTTCAGTTTCATTTTAGTATTCGATCTTAAAAGTTTACACATCCTTTAATTATACTTGTTTTTAGTGAAGAAGAAGTAAAATATTCACAAGATGAAGATTTTTCCAGAAGGGACTTGGAATCAAAGATGGCTTTTTATATTTGACAAGTAAGTCTGTGTTTTATATGTGTTAAATTTGGTTGACAAGGGAAAGTTTCCTAGTTTTAATTTCTTTAAATAGCTGCCTTATCTCAGATAGTTGTACAGTGGGCAAAAGTTGTGTATTTTGACTGGCAACCAGGTAGCCACATAGCTAGGTCGATATTTGGAATTGGATTGAAATTGTCTGTGTTAAACCATTCTTCCATTGCTGTAAAGAAATGCTTGAGACTAGATAATTTATAAGAAAAGAGGGCCAGGTGCAGTGGCCCATGGCTGTAATCACAGCACTTTGGGAGGCCAAGGTGGTTGGGTCACTTGAGGTCAGGATTTCGAAATCAGCCTGCCCAATATGGCGAAACCCCATCTCTAATAAAAATACAAAAATTAGCCAGGTGTGGTGGCATGCGCCTATAGTCCCAGCTAGTTGGGGAGGCTGAGGCAGGAGAATCACTTGAACCCATTGTCTTTGATATTAGCACTTGGCTCCTTTTTAGTTACGCAAGTATCTTTAGCAAGTGGTTGCTCTACAGCCTGCTTGTAGTCCTCTTCTGAAGAAGCTTTTTCTTTCTTTTTTACCTAACCAGGCTGCACATTTTTCAAACTTTTATGCTCTGCTTCCTGTTTAAATATAAATTCAAATTTTAAGTCATTTCCTTGCTCCCACATCTGGGCATAGGTTGTTAGAAGCAGCCAGTCCACATCTTGAATGCTTTGCTACTTAGAAATTTCTTCTGCCAGATACCCTAAATCATCACTCTGAAGTTCAAACTTCCATAGATCTCTAGGGCACAAATACAATCCAACCAAGCTTTTTGCTGAGGCATAACGTGGGTGATCTTTGCTTCACTTCTGAATAAGTTCTTCATTTCCATCTGAGACATCAGCAGCCTGGACTTGACTGTCCATATCATTATTGACATTTGGCTCACAAGTTTTAACCAGTCTCTAAGAAGGTCCAAACTTTCCCTCATTTTCCTGTCTTCCTCTGAGTCTTACGAACTCTTTCAGTCTCTGCCTATTACTCCGTTCCAACACTGTTTCCATGTTTTCAGGTATCTTTATACCAAAACTTTACTACTGGTGCCAATTTTCTGTGTTAGGCCATTCTTGCACTGCTGTAAAGAAATACCTGAGACTGGGTAATTTATAAGAAAAGAAGTTTAATTGGCTCATGGTTCTTCAGGCTGTACAAGAAGCAAAATGCCAGAATCTGCTTTTGGGGAGGCCTCAGGAAGCTTACAATCATGGCAGAAGGTGAAGAGGGAGCAGGTGTCTCACATGGTGAGAGCAGGAGCAAGAAAGTAGTGGGGGAGACGCAACGCTTTACAACAACCAAATCTCACTCACTATCATGAGGACAGCACCAAACCATGAGAGATCCACCCCATGACCCAAAACCTCCCACCAGGCCCCACCTCCAACATGGGGGATTACAATTCAACATGAGATTTGGTAGGGACATATATTCAAACTATATCATTGTCCTATTAAGTCAGTAAGTGTAAGAAGTCCCCTATGAAGCCAAACTTTGTAGGTGGCATTATTTTACCTAAAGTGGTACTGGAATAGTGATCAACCATAGAAATAGAGATGAACTATTCTTAATACAAGTTATACAACTATGTGGTTATTGAAAGACCTGCAGGCTCTCTTTATCAGATCTGCTATATGTATTAGCTTGCTGTGTAGGTTTCCTTCTACTTGGTGTTATGTTCTGCCTGACTAAATTAGGAATATGGATATTACCATATTAGATTAATCTATTGCATCTAATGTTCTGCCAGTGACAGTTTCTGTTTCTTGGAAATTATTCTTTCCATCTTGTAAAAGTTGACTCAAAACTGCTAGTGTTGGCCAGGTATGGTTCCTGTGCTGATAGTCCCAGCTACTCAGGAGGCTAAGGTGGGTGTATCATTTGAGCACAGGAGTTCAAGACCAGCCTGGGTAATATAGAGAGACCCTGTCTTGAAACAAGCAAACAAACAAACCAACAAACAACCCAAACCTGCTACTACATTTTTGTTACTCATGCCAGGTAAAGGAAGCTCTCTTTATGGGTTGAGAGATTAAGAAATGCACATATGGAATACTGAAGTATTATAGTCTGTAATTTTAAGGAAATTATCTACATTTAAAATCATTTAAAGCAAAATTTTAGCTTAACTATTGTGTTTTAGTCAACTTTTATTCTTTTGAACATGTTCTCAGACTATAAAGTTTTGCTGAGAAGAAGCAGTGGAAAATAAGTTAGAGAAAAAGAAAATTAACAAAAAATCTTTTTTTTTTGTTTTGTTTTGTGATAGGGTCTCACTTTGTTGCCCAGACTAGAGTGCAGTGATGCTGTGTCAGTTCACTGCAACCCCCACTTTCTGGGCTAAAATGATCCTCCCACCTCAGCCTCCCAAGTAGCTGACACTACAGGAACACACTACCATGCCTGGCTAATTTTTGAATTTTTTTTTTTTTTTTTTTTGTAGAGGCGGGGTTTCACCATATTGTCCAGGCTGGTCTTGAACTCCTGGACTCAAGTGATCCTCCTGGCTCAGCGTCCCAAAGTGAGCTTACAGGCATGAGCTACTGCACCTGGCCAAGATTTTTGTTTAGAAAGGCTTAGATCACATCATTTGCAATTCTAACTATATTCCTCTCTCCCTTTAATTTCACTACAGAAAAGAATAATATACAATAATAATAATAATAATAATAATGTGTAGTCTATCTCAAATCTATAGACTGCTATGCCTAAGTGTTATACTCACACAACTGTAAATGTTTTCTGTTTTCTCTTCAGATACTGTGTAAGTATATTGTGGGTAGGACCTAAGCATTGGAGACAAACAGATTTTACTCATTAGAGATAACTCACCTAAATACCAAACACCTCTATGCCTCAGTTTTCTGATCTGCAAAATAGAGTCAATAATACTGTTTTCAAAGGGATTTGTGAGGATTAAATGAAATAATTTATGCCAAAAAACTTCACTTTTAGTAAACACCTAGCAGTAGTAGCTATTATTACTACTATCTGTTCTTTTATATATGCAATTTTTTTCTTAGTAAAGCTTAAGAAATTATGTTTTGAAGAATGATATTAGAACAGGATTTGTATACACATTAAACATATCCAATAGAACCATGCTAAGGAATTTCTGACAATATTTTATGAAATTTGTTTTTGGAGGATTCAAAATCTAGTGTGTTAGACTTGTGAACTAGCTGTTCCTTCAAGCTGGAAAACTTTTCCATCTCATATTCACATGGCCAATTTCACTACTCAAATGCCACCTTCTCAGTGAGTCCTGCCCTGGCCAATCTAATTAATGTCACAGCCCATGATATACCCATCTCTACTGTAATTGCTGATCTTCCTTGCTATGCTTTTTTTTCTTCATAGCACTTACCACCTTCTAATATTTGATTTATTTATTCATTATTTTTATTGTTAATTGACTATATTTCATATTTTATGTTTAAAAATGATACATAATGTACATATTTTTGAGGTGCATGTGATAATTTAATACATTAATATAATTTATAAAAATCAAATCATTGTAATTGAGATACTCCTCGATTGTCTTTCTGTGCTAGGATATAAGTTCCACAGGGGCAGGAATACTTGTCTCTCATCACTTGATATATCCAGAAGAGCCTAAAACAGCACAAGGTAGGTTCTAAGTAAATATTTAATTAGTTCAATTGAGCAGAACCTCCCAATTAATCTCATCCTCCTAAACCCCATGTGTGTGTTGGCTTGAGGTCTTTCATGTTAACATAAGAAACCTACTGCAGGGAAATTCATGGACCACTAGATTTTAAAAACTCAGTTTTTAAACTGTTTTTTTCTGTCCTGTTGGTCACAATGTTCTTGACAGCAGAAGCAGTGATCATAACTGTTGCTTTATTCTGTGAGAAGAATGAAATACCTTTTAATATTATTCTGAAGACTTTTAAACTAAATACTTATAAGTGATAAAATGATGAGAACACACTAAGTATTGGTTTGTGTGTGTATTTTTTAGTAAACATTCACCTTGGTGTGTTTAAAGTAATACATATTTTTTATAGAAATATAGTGTGTTAATTGGTCTGGCTGCCATAGCAGAATACCACAGACTTGTTAGCTTAAACAATAGAAATTTATTTTTTGACAGTTCTGGACACTGGAAGTCCAAGATCAATGTGCCAGCAGGGTTGGTTTCTGGTGAGGTTCTCTCTCCTTGGATTACAGATGGCTGCCTTCTTGTGTCCTCACGTGGCCTTTTCTCTGGTGTTGCTTCCTCTTGTAAGAACACCAGTCCTGTTGCATCAGGGCCCCAGAGCTCATTTCTCCCTCCTTACCTTTGAGATCGTACCCATAGTACTTTTTCACATAACATCATATGATGTAAAGTCAGAGATTGCAAACTCATATGCTTACAGAGGCCAGGCAAGCGGTCAGCAAGGTCATAATGATAACTTAGCATTTATTGAGCCCTAACTGTGTGCCAAGTACTTTTCTAGGGGTTTGTTTATCTTGACCTTCACAACAACCCCATGAGATATATACCATTATTCTCTCCACATTTTAGATGAAGAAAATAAGGTATAAGGCTGAAAAGAACACATTTAAGGACACACAGCTAGTAGGTAGCTGCATTAACATTGAAACCCAGCTGTTGAAATGCCTGAAATGGGCCAGATGACTACTGTGATGAACAGGAGAGAGCATGCCCATCTAAAGGGGCAGCCCCTGCTCATGAAGGAGTAATCTAGTATAGAGGATCTTTCTGTTTTTTGATAGCAGTTAAACATTTGCATTTTTTTGTGAAATGTTGGCAATTAATTAGGAAAACAAACCAAAAAACCACCAATGAGTCAGACAAATCTTGTATACAGATTGCATTCATTCAGACTGTTTATAAAATAGTAATAATAGTAGAATCTACATTTTAAGTGATAGAAGAATTAAATTGGGGCGTTTTATATACAACATTTTGCTCAGTGCTTGGCACATAGTGGTAAGTAAATGTTAACTTTTATTAGTAGCATAAACATTTTCTCCAGTCATTGAGATTCTGCGTAAGTATCATTTACTATTGTTTTTATTTAAAAAAATTATATATCTAGCAACATCAGTACAGGTCTGTTGTTAAAAAAACTCAAAAAATATAGCAATATAGAGAGAAAACAACTGAAGTTGCATTTGTTCCTTCTCTCAACCCTCTTCCTCTCTCCATATATAATTAAAAACCATAAATAGTGTACGGTATTTATCTTTCTGGGATTTGCTTTTTTCACTTAAAAAAGTCTTGAAGATCTTCCAAAGTGAGTTCATAAAAAGCTGCTTTACTCTTTTTAAAGGCTGCATGGTGTATCCTTTAGTATGGATGTACCATAATCTGTTGAACTAGGCCTCTCAATTGTCATTTAGGTAGTTTTCAATATTTCGCTCTTATAAAAAAGGCTCTGCAAAGATTATCTTTTTGCACATTTTTTAATATTTCCCTAGGATAGAATCTAGATGGAATTGCTGGGCCAAAAGCATATTAAGAATTTTTACAACTATTGCACCTTTGTTACATATATTTTAGTAGTTTTGTAATATTCCATTTTATGAATCTACCTTTATTTACTTTACCATTTCCTTATGTTGAAATATTTAGGTTGTTTCCAATTTGCCACTATAAATAGTCATGTGATAAATATCTTTGTGGGTAGGTCATATTTTTAAAAGATAAATAGTCTGAGAGGAAGTTATCAACTATCAAGTATATTTCTGAGACTTTCCCAAAGTTGTTATAAGAACTGTATTTAGTGGCAATATATTATTTTTAGAAAAAGTAGAGCTTTGATGAAATCATTGCTAAGGGTTTTTAATATTATACTTAGGATATTTTAGAACTTAAATATCTGTTTTATTTTAGGTCTTGTCATCTGTAATGAAGATCATTGTGAAACAGAAGATTGATTAAAGCCTTGTAACATTGGACCTAGATTAGAGATTTAGAAAAGAAAGTCAAAATTAGTCACTTTGGTGTTAGTGTTCCCATTTCATAATATTTATTCTTTCTTCTAAATAGATTTAGGGAGTAGAAATTAAAATTCAATGCTATACCAAAGGATATACTAATATTTGTTCGGCTTTTTTTCCCTTTTTGTGAGGGAGAAAAAAGTAGATAACGAAAAGCTATAGTCATTCATAATGAAATATACTAAACAGAATTTTATGATGTCAGTTCTTGGCATTATAATCTACATAACTGATTTAATTGTGGACATATGGGTATCTGTCAGATTTTTCCATGAAGGACAGTATGTTTTTAGTGTTTTAGCATTAAGCTTTATGCTTTTTGGAACACTTGTGGTTCAGTGTTTCAGTTATTCTTGGTTCAAGGCTGATTTAAAGAAAGCAGGCCAAGAAAGTCAGCATTGTTTTCTTCTACTTCATTGCTTGCAAGGGGGAATTTTTACAAGGTAAGCATACATGTTTAATCATTACCACTGTGTTTCTTTTATCCAAACAGAAGCTACCTTTATGTATCTGGATAGTCAAATGTACAAAGATCCCTTATTTGCATGAAGCACAAAGGTTACTTGCTCCTCACTATTGTGCTTATGTAAGTCATTGCCATACTGTCAGAATTTTCCAGAGTCATTAATAAAAATGTTTAAATTTATCTAATTAGGTTACTTTTTCTGATATGAACTCAGTTTTCATGAGAAGGAAAAAGACATTTCTGTGTTGTACAGAACTTTTATCTTCTCTGTGTATTCTAAGTCTGATTGTGTAAATATGACATTTCACTTGTAACTGAGAGAGTACTCACTTTTTTATACTTATCATTGATTTAACTAAATTAAATTTTTGCTGCAATAATGCAGTAGCTATGTGGTTAGCTAGGTACAGAGTCATAGAACTAAAGCAACCTTAAGAATTATCTTGTTATAGGTAGAGAAACTAGACTCTAAATAGGCCCTCAGAATTTCATGATTCTCTGTATAGTTCATTTTATATGACCTCTCCATTATTCCTTTAAGTAATTCTACTTTTGATTCTATCCTGTTAAAAAGCAGCAAATTCATGACCCTTAGTTGAATGTATTAAAAAAATTCCAGGCCAGGCGTGGTGGCTCAAGCCTGTAATCCCAGCACTTTGGGAGGCCGAGACAGGCGGATCATGAGGTCAGGAGATCGAAATCATCCTGGCTAACATGGTGAAACCCCGTCTCTACTAAAAAATATGAAAAACTAGCCGGGCGAGGTGGCGGGTGCCTGTAGTCCCAGCTACTTGGGAGGCTGAGACAGGAGAATGGCGTAAACCCCGGGAGACGGAGCTTGCAGTGAGCCGAGATTGCGCCACTGCACTCCAGGCTGGGTGACAGAGTGAGACTCTGTCTCAAAAAAAAAATTCCAGGCTTTTCTTATATTAATTAATGGGAATAATGTCATTGTGTATACGTGGAGACTTATAATTTTCAAAGTATTTTCACATATTTTGCCTTTTTGAAGCTATAGTTACTATGTTTTTAATAAGTAAAAGAAACAGAATGTGCAATGAGAAAGAAGTTTACAGGTTTTAGGAAAAGCTGGAAAGAAAGTGCTTTAGTTGTTAGTGTTAGAAGTCAATTTTCAAACTGCACATTCTCAGTAAGATGCAAATGTTTAAAGAAATACAGTAAAAGTGCTGATGAACAAATACATATGTAATAGGTAAGATTAAATGAGTATTCTGTATGAGAAATATTGAGAATTATGTAGTTGTAATGTTGAAGAAAGACAAAAGTTGCTTTTGCAAGGAATTTAGAAATATGGTAAATTCTCTGTTATTTGCCATTCTAATAATGGAAAATTTGCACATCTGCAGAACTATTTTCATCAGCATTCAAATGAGGACCTTAAGGTACATTGTGTTATAAATTATAAATTGTATTATAAAAGAAAGGTCAAATTGCCTTGATTTCCAGGGTCTCTTGATACACCTAGTAATTTTTGATTGAATATTACACATTCTATACAAAAGATGATAGAAGTTCCAAATGCTGCTATTTTTCTCTGGTAGGCATTTAGACTAAGGTTCAGTCTGCTTTTGGTTTGCAGTCTCTAGGGAACTGAGAGTATGGTGTGGTCATCGCACCTCCACAAGTCCTGAACGCTGATTTTTATCTTGGCACCACAAGACTACCAGAAAGCCTGTTTTGCTTTTTCAAGACTTTCTGCTTAGCTTTTAGCCTCTATGGTGTAGTTTCAAAATTTGGCACATATGTTGGCGGAAAAATTGATTGAGTTGAGGTCCCTTAGTAACAGACCTCTAAAACTTAGCTTAAACATCTTGAAGATCTTCTGGAGTGAGTTCATACAAACTGCTTTACTTTTTTTAAAGGCTGCATGGTGTATCCTTTAGTATGGATGTACCATAATCTATTGAACTAGGCCTCTCTTCTTGCCTAACAACAGCCCTTTGCTTGGGCAAAATCCAGGTTTTCAACCTTTTGTTCTGAGTAATAGAATCAGCAAGTATTTCCAAGCAATAAGCATTTGTAGATATATCAGCCCAGTTTATAGTTTCTCTTGTTGCTTTGGCAGGCGCATTGGTCTGTTCCAATATACTGGATCCTACCTAGAAGTACAGTGCATAATGTGTGGTCTTAAATTGTTCTGAGTATAAAGTAAAACAAAACCTTTGCTGTTAACATTGATAATTTAAAAACCTCAAAACACTAGAATTTGATTTGCTATGCTCCCAACTAATATATTTATATTGTTGTCATTTTAATGCCTGTTTTTAATCCCACTAGATGATATTATTATGTATTTTTCTACTTTATGTAGTTAAATTCTACTAAATTTTATTTATGTTTACCCATATATTTACTATTCTCTTTTTTATTTCTTCTTGAATCTCAGGACTTCTACCTAGAATTACTTTTCTTTTCTTTTCTTTTTTTTTTGAGACAGGGCCTTATTCTCTCACCCAGGCTGACCTGCAGGGGCGCCTTCCTGGCCCTTTGCAGCCTCCGCCTCCTGGATTCAAGAGATTCTCTTGCATCAGCTTCCCGAGTAACTGGGATTACAGGCATGCACCATGACACTTGGTTAATTTTTGTATTTTTAGTAGAAATGGGGTTTCGTCATGTTGGCCAGGCTGGTCTTGAACTCCTGACCTCAAGTGATCCACCCACCTCTGCCTCCCAAAGTGTTGGGATTATAGGCGTGAGCCACTACATTTGGCCCTAGAATTACTTTACTTCTGCTTTCCCGAGGCCTGCCTTTTAGAATTTCATCTATTGAGGGGCTGTTGGTGACATCATCTCTCAATTTTTGGTTGTTTGAAAATATCTTTATTTCATTATCTTTCTTGAGAGATATTTTAGTGGCTATAGAATTCTAGATGAGTAGTATTTTCTCTCTGCATATTATATTTGATTGATTGTTGGATTCTATTGTTGCTCTGGAGGAGTTAGATTTTAGTCTCATTGCTGCTCTTTTGAAAGTGTTTTGTCTTCCTCCTCTGGCTGCTCTTAAGATTTTTCTCTTTATCTGTGGGTTTCTGCAGTTTAATTATATGTTTAGATGTAGATTTTATTTCTCTTGCTTAGGATTTGTTGGTCCTCTTGATTCTGTGGATTATTATCTTCTATTAATTCTACACAATTGTCAGCCATTATCTTTTTTAACGTTTTCTTTACTATGTTTTGTGTTTCTTTCCCTTCTGGGATGCCAGTCAAATGTAAGTTATACCTTCTTGCTGTGTTTAACATAACTGTTAAATGTTAGATTTTAAAAATTCTTATTTTTTAACTCTCTCTGATACATTCTGTGGAATGTTATAATCCAAATTCCTCTCTCTCATTCCTTATATCATTGCTGTCATTCATTTCACTTATAGTAAGTATACATAAGTATATAAATATATACACATAAGCATACATAATCAAATATATTGTCATATTATTTTGAACTGTTATCTGGATCAGTTAAAATTAAGATCAATTAAATGTAAGAATTATATTTAAATAATTTAAAATTAGATCAATTAAAAATCAGAAAAGTAAGTTTTTGTTTATATTCAATTATTCCTTCTTCAGTGCTCTTCCTTTCTTTATATATTTTAATAGATCCAAGTTTCTGACCTGTAACATTTTCCTTTTCTTTGAAAAATCTATTTTAACATTTCTTGCAAGGCAAGTCTACTGGCAACAAGTTTCCCCAGTGTTTGTGGAAATCTTTATTCTTCACTTTCGAAGTATAATTTCACAGGGTACAGAATTCAGAGTGGTGTTTTCTTTCTTCTTTTTTTTCCTCTCAACACTTTAAGTATTTCACTCCATTTTTTTTTTAAATTTATTTTTTATTTTTTATTTTTTTAGACAGAATCTCACTCTGTTGCTCAGGCTGGAGTGCTGCAGTGGTACGGTCACAGATAACTGCAGCCTCTAACTCCCTGGGCTCAGGTGATCCTCCCACTTCAGCCCCACAAGTAGCTGGGACTACAGGTGTGTGCCACCACACCGAGCTAATTTATATATATATTTTTTTGGTAGAGACAGAGTGCTTTTTTCTTTTTAGATGGATTCTTGCTCTGTTGCCCAGGCTGGAGTGCCGTGGGCGATCTTGGCTCACTGCAACCTCTGCCTCCTGGGTTCAAGCAATTCTCCTTCCTTAGCCTCCTCAGTAGCTGGGACTATAGGCATGTGCCACCACACCTGGCTAATTTTTGTATCTTTTGTAGAGACAGGGTTTCACCATGTTGCCCAGGCTGGTTTTGAACTCTTAGGCTCAAGTGGTCTGTCTCCTTTGGCCTCTCAAATCCATTCTCTTCTTGCTTGAATGGTTTCTGAGGAGAAAGTGCATGTAATTTTTACCTTTACTCCTTTAGGTGTTTTTTCCTCTTTGGCTTCTTTTAAAAATTTTTTTCAGTTTTAATTATTATGGGTACATAATAGGTGTATGTATTTATGGAGTACATGTAATGTTTTGATACAGACATACACAATATGTGATAATCACTAAAGGGTAATTGGGGTATTTATCACCTCAAGTATTTATTTATTTTTTTGTGTTAGGGACATTCCAATTTCACTGTTAGTTATTTAAAAATATACAGTAAATTATCGTTGACTTTAGTCACCCTGTTGTGTTATCAAATGCTAGAGCCTATTCATTCTAACCACATTTTCGCACCCATTAACCATCCCTATTCTACCTGACTCCCTGCTACCCTTCCCAGACTCTGGTAACTATTATTCTACTCTTTAACTCCATGAGTTTGTTTCAATTTTTAGCTCCCATTATGAGTGAGAACATGTGAAATTTGTCTTTCTGTGCCTGGCCTGGCTTTTTTCACTTAATATAATGTTCTCCAGTTTCATCCACGTTGTTGCAAATGAAAATGACAGGATTTCTTTCTTTCCTCTCTCTCTCTTTCTTTATTTTTAAATAGAGACAGGGTCATCATAGCTCATTATAACCTTGAACTCCTGGGCTCAGGTGATCCTCCCATCTCAGCAACCTGAGTTGCTAGCATCACAGGCATGTGCCATCAGGTCTGGCTAATTTTTAATTTTTTTGTACAGATGAGGTCTTAGTATATTGCCCAGGCTGGTCTCAAACTCCTGGCCTCAAGTGGTTTTC
This sequence comes from Papio anubis, assembly GCF_008728515.1. Classification (NCBI taxonomy): domain Eukaryota; kingdom Metazoa; phylum Chordata; class Mammalia; order Primates; family Cercopithecidae; genus Papio; species Papio anubis. Next base: position 66,346,369 of record NC_044983.1, read on the forward strand.
CTGCCTTGGCCTCCCAAAGTGCTGGGATTACAAGCATGAGCCACTGTGCCCAGTCCAGTTCAAAGTATTTTTTAGCTTCCTTGTGATTTTGTCTTTTACTAAAGGGTTAGACTAATAAATGTTTTTTCAAATATTTGGGTCTTTTGTGGTTATTTTAATGTTGATTTTTAATTTAATTCTTTTGTGTTCAGATAACATACTCTTATGATTTCAGTCTTCTGAAATTTATTCAGACTTGTTTTATTGTCTAACATATGGTCCATCTTTATGAATGTTTCATGTATACTTGAAACACGTGTTTCTGCAGTTATTCTGGTATTCTATAAATGAAATTTAGCAAGTGTAGTTGATAGTGCCATTCAGACATTGTACAGTTTTACTGATATTATGCTTAGTTGTTATAAGTGTTGGGGAAACTGGGTAACCATTTAGAAGGAAACAAAATATGTAAATTTTATTTGGCGATAATAGTTTTCACACAAAGGTCAGTCTTAGGCTATGCCCTACCATGGCACATGATCTAGAAAAGAGGTCTCTTCTGTGGAGATGAAATCTTCATTCTGTGGAAGTGATGGTGAAATCTTCAGAAGTATATTAGTAGAAACATAGAGGTAGACACTGGGAGAAATGTGCAATGTTGTATGTGTCTTTGGCATGTCACAGTTTTTGATGTGACAAAATATGGGTTCTAATTCTTCCTAGCCAGGAGAAAGTTTGAAAGGATAATCTGCAAGAGTTCTCCTCATCACCCATCCAAACTACAAGGGCAATAAACGAATTTTTCTCTGTATGGCATATGAATACACAGACCATATATATATATATATATATTTTTTTTTTTTGAGATAGAGTTTTGCTCTGTTACCCAGGCTGGAATGCAGTGGTGCAATCTTGGCTTACTGCAAGCTCCACCTCCTGTGTTCATGCCATTCTCCTGCCTCAGCCTCCTGAGTAGCTGGGACTACAGGCGCCTGCCACCACGCCTGGCTAATTTTTTTGTATTTTTAGTAGAGATGGAGTTTCACCATGTTAGCCAGGATGGTCTCGATCTCCTGACTTTGTGATCCGCCCGCCTCAGCCTCTCAAAGTGCTGGGATTACAGGCATGAGCCACTGCTCCCGGTCTTTTTTTTTTTTGAAATTGGTTGGAAAAAAAAGGAAACAATAGCCAGTATATGCAGCATGAGAACAGTAAAAACTTTGTTAACTTATAAAGTTGGGATACTTTAAGATAGCATGTTTTACTTCTAGGTAGGATACCAGATAGCAGGATAAATTTCCAATGAATCAAATATTAGTGTAAAGTACTATGAAAGAAAACATCGGAGAAATCCTTTATAACTTGGAAATGGGGAAAGCCTTTGTAACCATGACTGAAAATCCAGAAGCTATTAACAATTGTAGATTTGACTATAAAAATGCATGCTAATAAACAAAAGCAAAAATCCCAACACACACACAACAAAAGCATAACAAAGAAAAACAACATTAACAGGGAAGAATAATTGTAAACTTATAACAATAAAAGGGCTAGTCCTCTGATATTTAAAGAGCTTCTGGAAATCAAAAAGTAAAAGACCATCTGCCCAACAGAAAAATGGGAAGAGAAAAAGAATAGTTCATAGAAAAGGAAATACAAATGGGCCTTAAGTTGTTTAAAAGATGCTAAGCCTCATTCATGAAAAATTCCAATTAAAACTACATTGAGATATTATTCCTCATTTACTAGATTGACAAAAATCTGAATGACTATATACTCTCTTGGTAAAGTATGGGAAAACAGATACTTTCATACCTTGTTCATCAGAGTATGGATTGGTATAATTTCTGTGGAAAGTAGCTTGACCATATTGCAAATATATATATATACACACACACACACACACACATATATATGTATTATATATATATGTATATTGGTCCCAGAGCTTCCTCTTCTAGAAATTTATCATACTTGCATACATGTAAAGTGATATCTGCACACAATTTTTAAGTGTAGCGTTGTTTGTAATAGAAAAATATTAACAATTTTAGTGTCTTTTCATAGAGTTTGTATTATACTGTGCAATGGTATACTACATAACTATCATAAAGAATGTTAAAGTACTTTATATAGTGAAATGAAAAGATATTCAGAATTTATTTTTCAGTGAAAAGACAAGGTGCAGACAGGAGGTTTAGTATGATACAATATTCCTGTGTAACAAAAGATGGTGAAAACTAATGTATATTTATGTTTGCTTGTATCTGCATGAAGAAACTCTAGGTGGGTACACATGAAACTAATAACTGAATTCCTGTGGTCATGGGGAAGGGTAAAAGCTGGATAGTGGGTTATAGGAGTAGGATAGAGTTTTCTCACTTATAACTTTCTAATTTTTTGAATTATTTAAATATTTTGTCCATTTAAAAAGGAAGAAAAAGAAAATTGAATTAGATTGGGCATTAGTGGAAGATGCCAGATAGATAAACACTTTACTCTTTTTTTGTTTTTCTTTCTTTGTTTTTCTTTTTGAGAATTTTTGTTTTAGGTTTAGGGGTACCTGTGAAGGTTTGTTACATAAACACGTGTCACGAGGGTTTGTTATTACACATTATTACATCACTCAGGTATTAAGCTCAGTACCAAATAGTTATCTTTTCTGTTCCACTCCCTCCTTCCACCCTCCCCCTCAAGTAGATGCCAGTGTGTGTTGTTTCCTTCTTTGTGTTCATAAGTTCTTACAATTTAGCTCCCACTTGTTTTTTTATTTTTTTTTGGAGACGGAGTCTCACTCTGTCACTAGGCTGGAGTGCAGTGGTGCGATCTCAGATGACTGCAACCTCCGCCTCCTGGGTTCAAGCAATTCTTTCTCCTGCCTCAGTCTCCTGAGTGGCTGGGACTACAGGCACACGCTGCTATGCCCAGCTAGTTTTTTTTTTTTTTTTTTTTTTTTTTTTAGTAGAGATGGGTGGAGGCGGGCATCTCACCATGTTGCCCAGGCTGGTTTCGAACCCCTGAGCTCAGGTAATCAGCCCACCTCGGCCTCCCAAAGTGTTGGGATTACAGGCATGAGCCACTGCACCTGGCCAGCTCCCACTTGTAAATGAGAACATGCAGTATTTGGTTTTCTAGTCCTATGTTAGTTTGCGAAGGATGGTAACCTCCAGCTCCTTCCATGTTCTGGCAAAAGACATGATCTTGCTTTTTTTATGGCTGCATAATATTCCATGGTGTGTATATATGCCACATTTTCTTTATCCAGTCTGTCATTGATTGGTATTTAGGTGATTCTATGTCTTTGCTATTGTGAACAGTACTTTGATGAACACTTATGTGCATGTGTCTTTATGGTAGAATGCTCTGGGTATATACCCAGTAATGGAATTGCTAGGTTGAATGGTAGTTCTTTTAACTCTTTCAGGAATTGTCATACAGTTCCTCAATGGTTGAACTAATTTACATTCCCACCAGCAGTGTATAAGGGTTCCCTTTTCTCTGCAACCTCACCAGCGTCTGTTATTTTTTGACTTTTTAGTAATAGCCATTCTGATTGGTGTGAGATGGTATCTCATTGTGGTTTTGGTTTGCATTTCTCTAATGATTGGTGGTATTGAGCTTTTTGCCATAAACTTGTTTGCCACATGTATGTCTTCTTTTGAGAAGTGTCTTTTCATGTCCTTTGCCCACTTTTTAATGGGGTTGTTTGTTTTTCTTTTGTAAAGTTGTTTAAGTTCCTTATAGATACTGGGTATTAGACCTTTGTCATATGCCTAGTTTGCAAATTCTTTCTCCCATTTTGTAGATTGTTTACTTTGTTGATAGTTTCTTTTGCCGTACAGAGCTTTTAAGTTTAGTTAGATCCCATTTGTCAATTTTTGCTTTTGTTGCAATTGCTTTTGGTGTCTTCATCGTGAAATATTTGCCTGTTCCTAGATCCAGCATGGTATTGCCTAGGTGTCTTCCAGAGTATTTTACAGTTTTGGGTTTTACATTTAAGTCTTTAATCTGTATTCAGTTGATTTTTGTATATGGTGTAAGGAAGAGGTCCAACTTCAATCTTCTGCATATGGCTAGTCAGTTATCCTAGCACCATTTATTGCACAGGAAAATTTTTTTCCCATGGGTTGTTTTGGTCAGCTTTGTCAAAGATCAGATAGTCAAAGATATGTGGCCTTATTTTGGGCTCCTTATTCTGTTCCATTGGTCTGTGTGTCTGTTTTTGTACCAGTACCATATTGCTTTGGTCACCAGTACCATATTGTTTTGGTCACTATAGCCCCATAGTATAGTTTGGAGTCAAATAACATGATGCCTCCAGCTTTGATCTTTTTGCTTAGGATTGCCTTGACTATTTGGGCTCTTTTTTGGTTCCATATAAATTTTAAAATAATTTTTTCTAGTTTTGTGAAAAATGTCATTGGTAGTTTAACAGGTATAGCATTGAATTTATAAATTGTTTTGGGCACTATAGCCATTTTAATGATATTGATTCTTCCTATTTATGATGATGGGATGTTTTTTCATTTGCTTGTGTCTTCTTTGATTTCTTTGAGCAGTGTTTTGTCATTCTCACTGTAGAGACTTTTTACCTCCCTGATTAGCTGTATTCCTAGGTGTTTTATTATTTTTTTTGTGGCAACTGTGAATGGGATTGCCTTTCTTATTTGGCTCTCAGTTTGGTTGTTATTGGTGCATAGGAATGCTAGTGAGTTTTGTACATTGATTTTATTTCCTGCAACTTTGCTGAAGTTGTTTATCAGCTAAAGGAGCTTTTGGGCCAAAACACTGGGATTTTCTAGATATAGAATCATGTCATCTGCAAACAGAGATAATTTGACTCCCTCTCTTACTATTTGGATGCCCTTTATTTTTTTTTTCTCTCTTGACTCATGGCTCTGGCTAGGACTTCCAATACTATGTTGAATAGAAGTGGAGAGAGAGGGCATCCTTGTCTTGTACCAGTTTTCAAGGGGAATGCTTCCAGCTTTTGCCCATTCAGTATGATGTTGGCTGTGCGTTTGTCATAGATGGCTCTTCTTCTTCTTCTTATTATTATTATTTTGAGACAGAATTTTGCTCTTGTTTCCCAGGCTGGAGTGCAATGGTATGATCTCGGCTCACTGCAACCGCTGCCTCCCAGGTTCAAGCAATTCTCCTGCTTCAGCCTCCTGAGTAGCTTGGGTTACAGGTGCCCGCCACCACACCCGGCTAGTTTTTTGGATTTTTAGTAGAGACAGGGTTTCACCATGTTGGCCAGGGTGGTCTTGAACTCCCAACCTCGCGTGGTCTGCCCACCTTAGCCTCCCAAAGTGCTGGGATTACAAGTGTGAGTCACCACACCTGGCCATGGCTCTTACTATTTTGAGATATGTTCCTTCAATACCTAGGTTATTGAGAGTTTTTAACATGAAAGAATGTTCAGTTTTATCAAAAGCCCTTTCCATATCTGTTGAGATGATTGTGTGGTTTTTGTCTTTAGTTCTGTTTATGTGATGAATCACATTTATTGATTTTTATATGTTGAATCAACCTTGCATCCCAGGGATGAAGCCTACTTGATCATGGTAGATTAGCTTTTTGATGATGCTCAGCATTTGAGTTACTAGAGTTCTTGTATTGGCTCTTTCTGATCTCTGCATGTGGGTATTTCTTTAACTGCAGTGCAGATTGAGTATAGTCAATAGACTTCTTTTCTGGATGTTTTCACCTGGCTGAGGCTTTGTGTAGGGTCTTTATTTGAAGCTGACTTCTTGTCTCTGGTTTCAGTGGGGGTATATTAGTGAGATATTTTTGGTGTTGAAGCTTTGGGGTATGATCCAGCAGGTGACATTTAGGCTTATCAGTCATTTAGGTAGACTCTTGCTTGGTTATGTGGCTTCCCTATGTTTCCTCACAGTTGCAGCTGTGTTCCCTGTCAGTGCTCTGAAAGTGTAGGTTCCTCTCTCCCTTGAGTGCTGGCTGTAGTTCACAACTTGTCACTCCTGGGCTGCCCACTGCAGCTCTGGGACAGTCTTAGTGTTTATTTTCCTTCTCCAGGTTAGAGGCAGCAGAGGAAAAGATCATAGTAGTGATTGTGGTCAAGGGTCATTTGCTTGACTCCTGGGGGCTCCACCCCAGAGAGATGAAGGTCAGCAGTTGCTCAGTGCTGTCAGCCCAAGATGGAGGGTTTGTGCTATGGGTCCAAGCCAGGGGTTTTCTGTCTGGTGACAAGCTACGTAGGGTATGGGAGACTTGTGGGAAATTGGTTGGCCTCTTCTCCTTAGGTTGACTGCAGCTCACTGGAGGTGTGGATAAGGCACTTGGGATCTTTGCTCCTTTGTTAGTCCGAGGATGGCAAGGCATGTTCCACTGCAGAGGCAGTGGCAAAGAGGCTTTCATTTGCCCCTGGAAGCTCTGTCTATGGTGTTACTGAGTTGGTACTGACTTGGTAGCTCTGGCAGGGTGGTTGGAGGCCCAGGGCTGAAGGACCTGCCCAGTGAGGAGATATGGGATATGTGTACCCATTTAACAGTCTGGGCACTTTTCTGTAGGGCTGCTGTGGTATGCTTGGGGCCTGGTCCAGTCCTAGTCACCTCAGATTTTCCAGAACCTGAAGGTGTTACCATGAAGGCTGTGAAACAGCAAAGCTGTTGCCAGCTTAAAGGCACCTGTAGGAAGTGGCTGGAGACCCTGGTTGCGAGGTCCCACCCAGTGAGGAGGAACAGGATTGGCACCCACTTAAAACAGTCTGGCCATATTTTAGTAGAGCAGCTGGGCTGTGCGGGGGGTCCACTTCAGCCCTTGGTTGCCTCAGACACTCTGAAGTCCAAAGGCTGGAATGGCTAAGTTGCCCAAACAACAAGGGGGCCTGCCCCTCCCTCTAGGAGTGCCGTTTCAGGGGGAATTCAGATCTCTGTCAGCTGGAAAGCTCTGTTGGGGGTGGCTGGAGGCCCTGGTTGGGAGGTCCTGCCCAGTGAAAAAGAATGAGATCAGGTACCTGCTAAAGGCAGCAGTCTGGCCATGTTTTGATAGAGCGGCTCTGCTGTGCTGTGGGAATCCCTTCTGCCTTGGGTGGACTCAGACTTCCCGAAACCTGAAGGCTAGAATGGCTACGGTGCCTGAATAGCAAAGATGGCAGCCTGCCCCTCCTCCTAGGAGTGCCTCCTTAGGGAGGTGCAATGCCACTATTGGTAGCTGGCTAGAATTCCAAGTAAGTGGGTCTTAACTTGTGAGGTACTGTGGAAATGGGGCCTGTGGGCTGATGCTGTTCAGCCCCATAGATTCAGCCTCTTTTCTAGGGGTATGTACAGGAGTCTAATGTCCTACTTTGCCATAGCTGCAGCTACTTTTGCTGGAAAGCCCTAGTATCTAAGCTTCCAGGGTCTCCATGCATGCCTGAGTGGCTGCTCTGCTGAGACTCTACATAGCTCTGTCTGTCAGACTGAAGACTGAAGGCCCTGGTGGAGTGGGTTCACAAGATTTGACCTGAGGGTTGCAAAGATCTGTGGGAGAATCATGATTTCCCCGGGTTGCTCTTTGACTCACCACTTCCCTAGGTTGGGGAGAATCACCTGGCTCTGTGTTGTTCCCAGGTGGCTGTTGTCCTGCCTTGTTTTTCTTTGTTCTCTGTGGGTCAGGTTGTTTCCTTAATTAATCCCAATGTGAGTAGCTGGGTGTTTCAGTTGAAGATATTGTATTTACTTGCCCCTTCTGTTTCTCTCTGAGAGCCAGGCACACTAACTGCTTCTAGTCAGCCATCTTGGCCACTTCATATCCCAATGCTTTTCCTTTCTCTTTGTATGTTTTTAGTTCAGGAAGAGGCAGAATACTGAGATAGATAGTGAGAAATGAGCAAAAATTAGAACAGTTCATAAAAATGGGCCAAATTGTCCAAAGATTTGTCCAGGCTAAGTATTGCAAAACCTGAGATTTGCTGAATTGTGGATTTGTTTCCCTAAGGAATAGAAAAATTGAATTTGTGTTGGTAGATGAAAGACAAGGGATAGCAACATGAATTATTTATTAGGTATGTGTGCCTCTTACTACTATGTATGCCATTACTGTTCAGGGGTCTGTGGAGTAGGATGTTTCATTTTCCAGAATATAAATTAAATGACAGTTTTGCATTTCTATTTATGTGTGATTTGTGGTAAAAACCTCTCTGTGCCAAAGGAGAGTTTTCTTTTGATGGATATATGGAAGGCATTTGAATTATTTAAAATATGGAAATGACTTTTGCTCTTTTTAGTACATATGAAAAAGTTTAAATTATATAAAAATGAATACAATGGGAGTTGAATCTCCCTCCTCCCACAGATTCTTAGGCCCTTCTATGAAGTTAAATGGGCATTAAATAGTTGCACTCTCTTTCTTACCTATTTTTCAATTTAAATATCCTTAGAGGTCATATAGTCATGTTCAAATTTATTAGGGTTCAATATTTATAAAACTTTAGGATAAATTTTACCTCAGTCTCCAACTCTTTGGGGATTTAAAAAATATGTTGGTTATTGATTTCACACTTAAATTTATTATGATAACATACTTCATAGGATTACAGTCTTTTTACATTTATTAACACTTGTTTTTATAGCCCAGCATGTAGTCTAACTTGGTGAATATTCCATGTACATTTGAAAAGAATTTCTATATTTTCAGTTACTGAATGTAATGTTCTATAAATGTCAATTAGGTCAATTAGGCAGATAATGTTAAATTATATCCTTACTGATTTTTTTAAGGTCTCCTTTTCCTCTCAATTACTGAGAGTCAGGTGATAAAATCCTCAACTGAGAATGCGGATTTATCTTTTTCTCACTTTACCTTTGATAATTTTTGCTTTGTGTATCTTAAAGCTCCATTAGGTGCATACAGATTTTAAAATATTATGTATTCATGATGAATTTATTCTTATATTATTATGACATGTTGATCCTCTTTATGTCTGGTAGTATTCCTTGATTTGAAGTCTGTTTTGTCTGGGATGTTAATATAGCCATATCAAGTTTTTTATTTGGTGATTTCCTTTCAAACTATCTGAGTCTTTATGTTTAAAGAGAGTCTCTTGCAAAACACATGAATTTGTGTCTTTCTTTTTAAAAATCCAGGTTGTTAATCTCTTTTAATTGGAGTGTTTAATCCATTTACATTTAGTGTAATTATTAATATGGTTGTTTTCTGACTTTGGTTCTTTCTGGTGAGAAGTCAGCCAGCATTCTCATTGTTTCCCTGTGAGGAATATGTCTTTTTTCTCTGTCTATTTTTCAGGTTTTCTTTTTACATTTGATTTTCAGCAATTTCAGTAAGATGTGCCTATGTAGGGTGTTTGGGTATTTATTTTGCTTGGGTTCATTGAGCTTTTTGAGTCTGTATGTTACTGGTTTTGATGAAGTTTAACAAATGTTTTGGGTTAATATTTTGTCAAGTGTTTTTTTTCCCCTCTATCTTTTCTTCTAGGACTTCAATTTTACCTGTTATTGTTGTTCTGTTCATTTTTTTTTCTCCTAAGTTTTTTCGCTTTGTGCTTTAGTTTGGATGATTTCTTTTGACCCTTAGTCATAGTCTAGCGAGGTCTTAAGTCTCTTGAGTGTTAGTCTAGTGATATGGCTATAAAACAAAATACAGGTTTTAAACAACAAAAATTTATTTCTCAGTTCTGGTGGCTGGGAAATCCAAGAGCAAGGTGCTGGAAAATTTGGTGTCATAGATGCTGCCTTCTCGTGGTGTTCTCACATGGTGGATGGGCAAGGCAGCTCTCTAGGGCCTCTTTTGTAAGTGCACTAATGCCATTCATTTTATCATCTTCCAAAGGCTCTCCACCTCAAATACCATCACATTGGGGATTAGGTTTCAACAAATGAATTTTGAGGTAACACAGACAGTCTATTGCACCTATCTTCGCGTTCACCAATCCTACTTTTGTTGCTCTTTTCTGCCTTGTTTTCTTTTATATTTTGTCTGGAATTTATATTTGTAATCAGTAGGGGAGTCAGCCTGATACAATGTAATTCATCATTACTGGAAGCTGGTGGCTTTCTATTTCAAATAAAAGAAGATATAGGGATAAAAATATGGGAATACACTATGTTAAGAGAGCCCTCTCTGCTTTTTCCTTTTTTTGGCCTATTTGTCATTTGTTTCATAAAAGTGAAGCAGGCTGGGCATGGTGGCTCATGCCTGTAATCCCAGCACTTTGGGAGGCTGAGGTGGGTGGATCACGAGGTCAGGAGATTGAAACCATCCTGGCTAACACGATGAAGCCCTGTCTCTACTAAAAATACAAAAAATTAGCCGGGCATGGTGGCAGGCGCCTGTAGTCCCAGCTACTCTGGAGGTTGAGGCAGGAGAATGGCGTGAACCCAGGAGGCGGAGCTTGCAGTGAGCAGAGATCATGCCACTGCACTCCAGCCTGGGTGACAGAGGGAGACTCCATTTCAAAAAATAAATAAATAAATGAATAAAAAAGTGAAACAGTGTCCTATTGATTAAAAATTATATTCATATTCCCTTTTTGATGAAATTACCCTCAGATAAGCAGAACTTTGTATATATTTGCCATTAATTGTTTCAGAATTAGAAAATATTTCTACCTAAAGACACTGGAAATTAAAATGTGTACATTTGTAGGCAACACTATCTGTTTTGTTTTTAACAGACACTTAACATGTGCCAGGTCCTGGTCTAAGCATTTTACATATATTAACTCATTTAATTCTCACAACAACCCAATGAGGGAGGTGTGATGATTGGCCCTATTTTCCAGATGAGGAAACCGAAGCACAGAGAGATTAAACCAGGAAGTAGCAGAGCCAGAATTTGAACCATGGCATTCTGGCATTATTAGAGTCTGCATTCTTAACTACGTTGCTCTGCTACCTCTCTCAGTTTCTGCTGCGTGTAATAATTATGCTCTGGGTATGTTTATACTTGTGAATTTCTCAAGTTTTTCAATAGTAGCTGCCCTACTGGATTATAAACCACTTCAAGAACAGTAATCACATACTCTCTACTATGTCAGATACCCAGAAAAGGCTAAAACACAACTTTTCTTAGAAATCTTGCTTATAAATCCTAGGCAGTATTAATCATTTTTTCTTCAGTACTTACAGTTCAGCGTTTGCCTTTCTGATGAATGACTATTTTTTTTCTGCCTTATACTGCAGCTAGTAGTTTATAGGCTTGGCCCTCCCATTGGGTTGTGAGGTCATTGAGGGTAGAGACCATGCCTTCATCATTTTTGTTGACACTCTTCCCTACCCTGGCATCAGTCCACATTGAGTAAAATAGATCATGTTATTCCAGAACTGTGATGGTAAAAATATGCTTCTTTTTGCCAGACAAAGAATCTTTGCATATCCATATATTTGTCTTGTTTACAATGGGAATACTTTATATTTGTGTTTTACTTTCAGCTTTCCAAAGTCCTTTCATATCTACCATCTATTTATCTTTATGGAAAAAAATGTCATGAGCTTTCATGTATTACTTCAGTAAATATTTCTTGAGCACCTATTATGTGCTGATACTCTTCTGGTTGTTTAGGATATAGCAATGGATAAAACAAAGTCTGTCCTTTCATGTAGATTACATTCTTGTGAGAAGGTAAAGATATAAACCAAAATAAATAATTTGCTAGGTGGTGATAAGTACTTCGAAGAATAATAATATGGGACAAAGGGATAGAATATGGTAGAGAGTACTACTCTAGACGGTATGATCTGGAAGGCATCTATAAGTAAGTAATGTTTGAGTAGAGACCTGAATGAAGTTAAGGAGCAAACTGAAAATATATGAAGTTTAGAAGAGTTCTAGACACAAGAATTAGCAAAGACAAAGGCCTTTAAGTTGAGAAAAACAGCAAGGAGGCCATACTGGAAGTGGGAGAGAAATGAGATGGAAAGGTGGTTGTGGTGGTAGCATATGTGGGAGGTAGATCATGGAGGGCCTTATAACATATGGTAAGGACTTCGGATTTCATTCTAAGTTTGATGAAAATCATTGAAACATTTTCTACCCCAATGAGGAGTGATATCTGAATTATGTTTAAAAAGTTTAATCTGAATGCTGTGTAGGGAATAGCTTATATGGGAAGCAAGAGTAGAATCAGAGAGACCAATTATGAGGCTGTTGAAATAACAGGCCAGAGAGTTGGCTGCCTAAACAAGGGTGGTACTAGTGGAAGTGGTAAGAAGTGTTTAGATTCTGGATATATTTGAAGTTAGAACCAAGAGCCAAGCGAACTTGCTGAGGAATTTTTATAGCGCATGAAAAAAGAGGAGTTGGAATTATTCCCACATTTTTGGTCTGAACAATATTGTGAATGTTATTACCATTTACTGAAATGGGAAACGTTGGCAGAAGGAACAGGTTGAAACAGGGCATATATCACTGCCTTTATTTTATACATGAGGAAACTGAGACATAGATAAAGACTTTTGATAAGCTTTGGGGGTAGAATACTGGTTGCCTTACTGCTAGCCTCAGATTTCTTCTAAATAAATGTTTCAATTTTTTTTGTTATCGATTTTATCTATGGGATGATAACTTGTGTTCACTTTACAATTGTTTGAAAACAAGAGCCTGAACAGGGATATTTCAAGAGTCTTTGAAGTTTTATATATTTTCTGGGATGGTAATGGTCAAAGAGCCTAGCACCTTGTAAGTATTGAGTAATTGTTTTCTAGATTAAATTAAGGGACAATTCAATCTCATTTTCAACCTTGATATTCTCATAAGGGAAATTATCTGTGTTGTAGTTCAGATCAATTGCATGAATGGAAAATTGCAGTTTGTCTTTCAGAAAGTAGTGATTAAGACTGGAAATAATAAGATCTGGGTTTGGACCCTGTGTCTACCCCTTACTATCTCTGTAACTTTCAGCACATCACTCTATCTTTCTCAGCTTTAGTTTTTCCATCTGTGAAATGGAATAATGCCTACTTTTCTCACATAATTATTGTAAAGATGAAATGAGATTATGTATACTTAATAGAACTAGCACACAACCGGCACATGAAACATGCAATAAAGGTTTACAAGGTCTGAATCTCAATAAAGCCACTATGAGATATTCACAAAAAATCTGTAGTAGAGAGAGTTTGTGGAAGAATTGTGTACTAAAAACACATATTCCTGAGGTGGGGTGACAACATGGCCGAATAGGAACAGCTCCAGCCTCCAGCTCCCAGCGTGAGTGACAGAAGATGGGTGATTTCTGCATTTCCAACTGAGGTACCGGGTTCATCTCACTGGGGCATGTCGGACAGTCGGTGCAGGACAGTGGGTGCAGCCCAACGAGTGAGAGCTGAAGCAGGGCGAGGCATCACCTCATCCGGGAAGCGCAAGGGGAAAGGGAATTCCTTTTCCTAGTCAAGGGAAACTGTGACACACAACACCTGGAAAATCAGGTCACTCCCACCCTAATACTGCACTTTAGCAAGGGTCTTAGCAAACGGCACATCAGGAGATTATATCCCATGCCTGACTCGGAGGATCCCATGCCCACAAAGCCTCCCTCATTGCTAGCATAGCAATTTGAAATCTAACTGCAGGGCGGCATCGAGGCTGGGGGAGGGGCGCCTGCCATTGCTGAGGCTTAAGTAGGTAAACAAAGCTGCTGGGAAGCTCGAACTGGGTGGAGCCCACTGCAGCTCAAGGAGGCCTGCCTGCCTCTGTACACTCCACCTCTGGGGACAGGGCATAGCTAAACAAAAAGCAGCAGAAACCTCTGCAGATGTAAATGTCCCTGTCTGACAGCTTTGAAGAGAGTAGTGATTCTTCCAGCACAGAGGTTGAGATCTGAGAATGGACAGACTACCTGCTCAAGTGGGTCCCTGATCCCCTGAGTAGCCTAACTGGGAGAGCCTAACTGGGCGTAGCCTAACTGGAGTGGACCTCAAGCAAACTCCAACAGATCTGCAGCTGAGGGTCCTGACAGTTAGAAGGAAAACTAACAAACAGAAAGGACATCCACACCAAAACCCCATCTGTATGTCACCATCATCAAAGACCAAAGGTAGATAAAACCACAAAGATGGGTAAAAAGTAGTACAGAAAAGCTGAAAATTCAAAAAATCAGAATGCCTCTCCCCCTCAAAGGAACGCAGCTCCTCGCCAACAATGGAACAAAGCTGAACAGAGAATGACTTTGATGAGTTGAGAGAAGGCTTCAGCCGATCAAACTTCTGAGACCTAAAGGAGGAACTACGAACCCAGTGCAAAGAAACTAAAAACCTCGAAAAAAGATTTGATGAATGAATAACTAGAATAACCAACGCAGAGAAGTCCATGAACGACCTGATAGAGATGAAAACCACGACACGAGAACTACGTGACAAATGCACAAGCTTCAATAACCGACTCGATCAACTGGAAGAAAGAGTATCAGTGATTGAAGATCAAATGAATGAAGTGAAGTGAGAAAAGTTTAGAGAAAAAAGAGGAAAAAGAAATGAACAAAGCCTCCAAGAAATATGGGACTAAGTGAAAAGACCAAATCTACATCTGATTGGTGTACCTGAAAGTGCTGGGGAGAATGGAACCAAGTTGGAAAACACTCTGCAGGATGTTATCCGGGAGAACTTTCCCAACCTAGCAAGGCAGGGCAACATTAAAATTCAGGAAATACAGAGAATGCCACAAAGATACTCCTCGAGGAGAGCAACTCCAAGACACGTAATTGTCAGATTCACCAAAGTTGAAATGAAGGAAAAAATGTTAAGGGCAGCCAGAGAGAAAGGTCGGATTACCCACAAAGGGAAGCCCATCAGACTAACAGCAGATCTCTCGGCAGAAACTCTACAAGCCAGAATAGAAAGGGGGCCAATATTCAACATTCTTAAAGAAAAGAACTTTCACCCCAGATTTTCATATCCAGCCAAAGTAAGTTCCATATGTGAAGGAGAAATAAAATCCTTTACAGACAAGCAAATGCTTAGAGATTTTGTCACCACCAGGCCTGCCCTACAAGAGATCCTGAAGGAAGCACTAAACATGAAAAGGAACAACAGGTATCAGCCGTTGCAAAAACATGCAAAATTGTAAAGACTATCAATGCTAGGAAGAAACTGCAACTAATGAGCAAAATGACCAGCTAACATCATAATGATGGGATCAAGTTCACACATAACAATATTAGCCTTAAATGTAAATGGGCTAAATGCTTCAATTAAAAGACACAGACTGGCAAATTGGATAAAGAGTCAAGACCCATCAGTTTGCTGTATTCAGGAGACCCATCTCATGTGCAGAGACACACAGAGCTCAAAACAAAGGGATGGAGGAAGATTTACCAAGCAAATGGAAAACAAAAAAAGGCAAGGGTTGCAGTCCTAGTCTCTGATAAAACAGACTTTAAACCAACAAAGAAGCCATCCCATTACTGGGGATATACCTAAAGGATTATAAATCATGCTGCTATAAAGACACATGCACACGTATGTTCATTGCGGCACTATTCACAATAGCAAAGACTTGGAATCAACCCAAATGTCCATCAGTGACAGACTGGATTAAGAAAATGTGGCACATATACACCATGGAATACTATGCAGCCATAAAAAAGGATGAGTTTGTGTCCTTTGTAGGGACATGGATGCAGCTGGAAACCATCATTCTCAGCAAACTATCACAAGAACAGAAAACCAAACACCACATGTTCTCACTCACGGGTGGGAATTGAATAGTGAGATTACTTGGATTCTGGAAGGGGAGCATCACACACCGGGGCCTATTATGGGGAGTGGGGAGGGGGGAGGGATTGCACTGGGAGTTATACCTGATGTAAATGACGAGTTGATGGGTGCTGATGAGTTGATGGGTGCAGCACAGCAACATGGCACAAGTATACATATGTAACAAACCTGCATGTTATGCACATGTACCCTAGAACTCAAAGTATAATAATAAAAAAATCATAATTTATTAGCTAGAAAAGAAAAAACTCAGATGTTCTTTATTTACCAATAATAATAAATACAGAAAATTGATGAAACAAATTTCACAATAATATAAAGACTTTTCAATTATTCCTTCAAAATACTGTCTTTTGTTTTTTTCCTTTTCTGGGTAATAAATTGTATTAAACTTTTTACTGCATCAGGATTTGCCCTTAAATCTATACTTATACATTTGGCAATGATTTGATGGTGTTATTTTTGTTTGTTTTATAATTCTTGTTACAGCTAGTCACATATATAATTTCCTCACCCAAAATTTATGTTTAAATGAACTCTGGTTTCTTAAACTTCTGAATTCTGTGTGAATTGAATCAGTCTTCATGTTCTGTCTCATTTGGTACACATATAGTCAAGGAGCCATTGTTTCCATTCACAAGCCCTGAACTTACTATTTGGACAAGATACCTGCTTTCAATAATTATATTAGGATCAACAGAAAAGCATGTCCTTTCTGTAAATACATATGAAGAATTACTTTGCCCCATAGTTTAATATACAATTCTCCTGATTTTTACAAAAATATTTTGAATAATCTAATATAGTTTTAAGAATTCACTTCTAAACTTCAGAAAAATTCCTTTTTTCTTTGTTTGTGAAAATTTTCCTTTCAAATATGTAGCTATTGAGTGCTAGAATATTGCTTCTAAATTTACTGTGCCAAAGGCCCGAGATAATTTTTCTTATACATTTAATGACATTCTAAACTTTGATAATATAAACTTTTTTCTCTGTGCAAATATGTGTATTTTCATTAAGTATACAGATGTTTATGTGCATATCAACATTTGTGCCTACAGGCAGAAAAAGCATTTTATATGTCTACTGGACACTATCTTAATATGTGAAAATAGTTTCAAATTGTTCTATTAAAAAGTGTTCAGCTAAAATATTTTCAAGTTTTAAAGCAATGAGCTTTTTTCTTCTGATTTAACATTTTTGAAGGTTGAATAATAGAATGCTGTAATGAAAATATAATACTTCATGTGAAATTTCAATAATCTCTTATAGTAATATCCATAGACATCAATGAATGTGCCTATAAATCCTACTAGTGATGTTATTAGACCCAAATGTAAAATATAACATGCCTTGTAATAAGTAATACAGAATTCTCAACCATATTTTAGCCAAGCTTTGGGATAAACTAATATGAAAACTATTTATGTAAATTGATCAACTAAAGCATTTCCTCTGTAGACTTTCTGTTTTTAATACGAATGCTCTGGGTTTCCTAAGTGAAAGTTTTTATCAGTTTGAAACCAATGTAACTCTATTGATGCTAATTTGACCACCTTGGTTTTCTGTACTAGACTGCAAGTTCTACATTAGTTCATAAAGCTTAAAAGATTTTCAAGCTGTATGTAGTACCTTGGAAATAGTAAGTGGTTCAATTTTTAGTTAGTAAGTAAATAAATGAAATAAATGAAAGCAGCTTTTCATAACACAGTTTCATGCTTTTAGCACTTTTTAGAGCCTCCTTCTTCATTTTAAGTGTCATCTCATCTGATAAATTTTCTTTATTCAATGCTAGGATAAGGGAGGGGACTCTCTTATGTGTAATGTTAGCCCTTGGCATACAAACCTCTATCAAAACACTTGTCACCCTGTAGTTTCACAGTGTCAGTGTGTGCACCCACACCTGTAGCCTCATGGGAGGCAGGGACTGTGTCTGCCAGAGAAGCTATGGCACATAAGAGTTGATCAAAATTCAAGAAGATTGGAAGGCAGTTAATTGTAGCTGTGATGCATTGGTCAACCTATCTTCCTGTGTACAGATCATAGACACATACTGTTCACCATTTTTACAAACTTACTTTTTGGAATTTTAGAATATATGAATACATCACTCTTTGTATTCATATATTCTAAAATCACTTCATTTCCCACTGTTGAAACTGCATGTCTGCTATTGTAGTTCTGTTTCATGTGACCATTTTGGTTTTTAGCTTCCTTTTCTTTAAAATCCTTCCTCAAGCTTATATCTCTTTATATATTGCATTTTATGTATTTATTACCTCTTCTCATATTCTCGTTTTATTACAGATTTGTTTAGTTCCTTGTCTCTCCAAATTTTTCCCTCTGTGTGTTTCATTGTGCTTTTCTATCTGTTCTCTTTTTTGTCCAGCTATGTCTCTGGGCCTTCAGTTTTACACTAAGATTAACCTCCCCACGTCTCAAGTGTCAGATGCCTTATCTTCAATCTTTGAAGTCCTTTACAACTGACTCTCCAGCAATGCAGCTTCTCAACTCACTGCCCTTTGAACACAAAGCAGACACAACTGACCAGGTAGTGGTAGGATACTTCCCTGAGTGGCCGCAAATTTGCGAGTCAGTCAGCTGTGGTAAAAGGGACAGGCTGTAGCTGCAAAACAGAGTGAAACGAACCAGCCATAAAAGGAGATCAAACCCATGGCCTTGGCCATGGTTGTTAAAGCACTAATTATTAACAACTCAGTGAGACAGTCACCAATACGCCCATCATATTAACTAGATGACAAATTCAGGATACATTTTTTAGTTATACAAACACTTTCATCTAATGAATTAATGTGAGAGGCAAATTATTACCATAGCTAATCACAATTTATAGAACTAAACCATGTTTAAAAGAATACCTACACTATGATGACCACAAAGTAAATAGATTAGGTGTATTTCTTTTAGAAGTATAGTATATTTTTGCAATGACTATTGGGTACATATGCTTCTTGGTATCAATGTTACATATCACTGAAAAGTTGTTATTATTTCAAATATAGAAATTGAATATTAGACATATCTTGATAAAAGGTTATTGCAATTTAAATGAATTATTCATAATGTTCAAGGGTGGTTTGGATAAATCAATTCGCATTTATAATAACTTACACTACTGAAGTTATTGTAAAGGGTATAAACTGTGTAGGGTCAAGTCTTCATTCTCACAAAGTTTATATTCTTGCTGTGGAGACAGACATATGCAGGTACAGAGACAAGTCAAGAAGGTAAGAACCACATGAGTGGGGCAGCTGGCATGTTTCAGTGAAGGTTCAGAACAGGGGATGTTGTATCAGGCTGGAGTGATTTCATCAGTGAAGTTTTCACCATGTATGTGGGAACTGAACTGAGTTTTATAAGATGCATACGATGATACTCACATATTTGCTTCCTGAGGCTGCTATAACAAATTACCACAAACTGTGTAGTTTAGAACAACGAAAATTTATCATCTCACAGTTCCTGAGGCCAGTAGTCTGAAAAAAATATGTGGGCATGATTGGTCCCTTCTGGAGGATCTAAGTGAAAAACTGTTCCATGCTTTTATCCTAGCTTGGTTGCTGGCCATCCTTGGTGTTCATTGGTTTATAGATGCATCCCTCCAGTCTCTGCCTCCATCTTCATGTTGCCTTCTTCTCTGTGTCTCTCTGCATATTCTCCTCTTCTTAGAAGTGAATTGATGTAGGGCTACTGTAAATCCAGGACAATTTCATCTCAAGATTCTTAACTAATTATATATGCAAAGACCATATTTTCAAATAAGGTCACATTCTGAAGTTGGGCATAGACATGAGGGGTGTGTGTGTGTGTGTGTGTGTGTGTGTGTGTGTCCAGGGGTTGGGGGGTACATTATTCAACCCATTGCAAATGGGTCTGTTAATGCACATCTAAGCAGAGGACTCTGATTAAATTCCTTCAAGGGCTGGGTAGGGAACGTTAATATGAATAGTATGTTGTCAGCAAGATCATCCTAAAAAATATAGAAATTCAAAAAATAATTAAACCATAGCTTGCCAGACAATACATCTTTGTAAGAAAAACTCATCCAGAAGATTCCCAGTGTATATCTTCCAATAAAGAAGAAGAACACTAAAAACAGCTATTAAATTTTTAGTGTTTACTCATGTTCCAGGCACTGTTTTAAGTGTTTTACATATATTATATGTTAAAATTTCACCAAAACCCAAAAATGAGGGTATTATCACATTCAGTTTATGGGTAAAGATACTGAGCCTCAGAGTTGTGAAACCACTTATTCCCACTGATGTATCTGGTAAGTGATGTGGCTGGACTTCAAACCCCAAAAAATTGTTTTGAGGAGGTCACGGGCAATTTCAAACTATATTGATATCACACTTTTAGGAAGGGATACAGCTGGAAGAAAAAGTGGGGAAACCTTTGGAAGTTGAGGACAGCCAGGTAAGGAAACCTGGTCTCTGTCCTGTAAGGGATGGGAGTCACTGAAGTTTTTGAGATGTATAACATCGTGAAAACACAGAGTTTGTAAAATTGTGCCATTGGCTAGTGTTCAGAAAATATTGAAGAATGTGGATTTGACACTTCTTCGGTAAAAAGCCTTTGCAACAAATAGTCAAGGGGTGATAAGGGCCTGCACTGGGGTGGTGGCAATTATGACGCATTTTCAACATGTGCTAGAGGGATTAATCTTGGCTGTGTAGACACCTTTCTCTCCCTCTTTCTGCCTTTCATAGAATGCAAAGGGTCTCCCTAAGCAATTAAGAAAAAGTTTAAAACATCATCACCAAACACTTGCATGGTTTATTCTGTAGAAAATTTTACTTCCTTAAAAGTTTCACCTTTTGTCCTCTAGGTTGAAACAATGCAATTCTCCTGTTCCCACCCAAAGGATTTAGCTATAATACACTATCAACAAAATCATGAGTGATCCCTTCCCATATAATTATAGGGTGTGCCATAGTGCAGATGTCTCCATGTAAAGTAGGAGTAGCCTGCAATTAGCCAGAAGAATTCTGCAGCAAATGTGGTTAGAGGCAAAAGGTTTACTCTAAATTTGACAGCCCCAGCTATAAATAATTTGTTGGCTTTTTTATTTTTTGCCTTTATCAAGGACATCTTTGCTTCATCTGAGCACTTTCTGCAAAATAACCTTGCAGCTATGAATGCCATATGCAAAAGCTGTTTTTGCTTTGGATTGGCCTCTCCCTACTTAAGATCGTCTGAATAATCCATTACGAAAATCTCTCTGCATTTTCTCTGCATCTGGAAGATATGCATATAAATTTATAATGCTTATGTGAGGCATAAGTCAGTGGTTAATCCATCTGATCGTAAATCATGGGACTGTGTACCATGACCACATTAAAACTGAATCACAAATAAAAAAGGAGAATGGGTTCTAACCTATAATTGTGGCTCTCAGAATCAAGACCCTCAAAAGAATGTAGTCCTGAATGTGTCACATATAAGAGATGCTTGAAAAATCACACTAGTTAATGCATAACATGTGCAGCACATGGAATAACAGGTTAGTAGTTTTCAAAATGCTTATTTTATGAAAAGATAGAAAAGATCACTATATACTCAATACAAAGGCACTATGACTCACCATGTAACTGAAATCAAAGACCTCCACTTCACAAAATTCAATACATTCCCCTTAGGTCAGAATTAAGAATGTATTTGGGGGCATTTTGGAACCTATATTTGAATTCAAATTAAGTTCAACATTTCTTTGTGAAATTATGGTGCTAATTGGTAGAGAAATAATATACAAATCAACATCACAGCACTATGTTTAGTATTTCAGGCTAAGCTAATATTTCTACCATTTTGCATGTAAATCTTCTCAAAAAGTTTGTCTAGGGTAGCAGCATGTTATGAGGGCAGATTCTTTCTTCAAATGGAATTCTGATTAGTAACCGAAATAACTGAATAAATATGGTTTTGTCAAAGTGGTCAACATATTCATTTTAGAAATTAGCAGTCAAATTAATTGGTTTAACTTGATAGTTCACTATTTCAGTATCAGAATGAAAAATTGAAATGTAACTACATGAACTTTTGAATATTTACAAATACAATTTTTAACTCTGTTTAACTTTTTAAGCTTCTGTACCATAAAATAAAATGCTTAATTTCCCCCTTTAAAAAAAAAATAAAAAAACTCTTCACTAATAGTGTTTAAATTGCTCACATGATATGGACAGTTTCTTTTCTTGGTTTTCTCTGTTTGTAGCAACTGCATGTAGAGTTACTTTAAGAATTTTAGAAATAAAACAGTGCAACCAATGATGTCCCCTTACCTCCTCCCTGCCCTTCAATTATGACATAGCTTGAAATGGGTTATGATGATTTCACTTTACATCACACATTATTAACAGAAATACTTTAGCATGTAAATTTTGAAATGTCTCAAAAATGTCATCAGTTGGAGGAATATAGTAAGCCACTATCCGATTTTTTGTATAAATGCATTTTATTATATTTATTCAATGTGAAAGCACTTTTTAAACCAGTTAGAGTAAAACGACAGCATCTTTTCAGGATAGTGGGCCATGACCTAGGGTTGAAAGGTACCAGAAACCTTTATTAAAGATCAGCTTTTAAGAATATATTTTTCTACCATAGTATATTTATTAAAAGTTGATACATTTTACATATTTGCATTTGAGTCCTTGAGTTTTCTAAAGCATTAAATAAATGTCTCTGAATAGTTTTTGACCTTTCTCTGGTACCTTTTTGTGATAAAGGAATATAATCTAAAACATGTTTGGTATGGCATAGTGAAATATCTGTTAATTCCTTCACTGCTGGCAGATGAGTAGATTAATTTTTATCACAATGCATTCCGACATTGTGATTCATGAAATGAAACATATATGTTTCATTTAAAAAATATTTTTATTTAAAATATTTGACTTCTGTAGGCAAAATGATGTGCCAAAGTGTACTGTATTTGTCACCCTTATTATACATTTCCTGAATAAGTTTTTACATTTGAATTTTTTCCTTAATAAATTTCTATATTCAAAGAAAAAAATCATTTCTTTAACATGCAGATTTCTGTTGATTCCGGTACATAATTTGATTTCAAGAGAAGCAGTGCTTGGTGCAACTTTATATCTGTAAACCACCATGCTTCAACTGACATTCTTGACACTTCATGAATAAGTCCAAAGGTAATTCATTCTCATTTTCAAAGCATTCTTAATATAATCAGGTCTATACTTTTTCAATTATTAACAGAAAAACTAACATCTTTAAATGGTTAAAAATTTACAAGATGCATACTAGAGATGTCCTGGGATTTTCTACTATCTAACAGGATTTAGATTTTCTTAATTTCTTGCCATCTAAGTAAAAAGGGGTATTGTGAGTAAACAGATACTGCGGCACCTCTGTCTACTTCAACGCCTTTGAGAAGGCTGCCACTTTCACCAGCAATGTCTAGCACCTCCTTGCTGACCCAGCAAATTCCAATTAATTTTTTAAGTCCCACCCTAATTATTCCACTTTCTGTTGTTTGTGTTGACATTTTGCAATAATAGGAATGAATTGTCTTTTCATTGAAATTGCAATGACACTGTAAATTGAATTCCATAAAGCAGGGATGTTTGCTGGTTTGTTTGTAATGTACTTCTAGTGATTTATCTCTAGAACAATAACTGGCTCATGGTAGAAGGTCAATAAATATTTGCTGAATGAATCTCTCATTGCAGATTTCTTAATTATAGAGTATTTCACATTATATTTCGGTTCTGTATTCGACTGTCAAGCTCTCCAAGTACACCTTCACAATTCCAGATCCTAGCTCAGACCACGCCACACAGCAGGTTTTCATTAATTATCTAATGGCTCGATGTTTGGTAACATGAATTTAAAAAGCAAGCAAAGTATCTTTGTCTGAAATTGTAAACAGAGGTAGAATATGGAGAATTATGGATTAATCCCTTTAATAGGACTCCATGTCAAATGATAACATATATATTCTGCTTATCCATAAGTAGCACATAATTCTCCATTTTTAGTCATGAGATTAATCAGCATGAATATTTATTTACCTTATTTTTAAGAATACATAGAAAGAAGTGAGTTCACAATCTCTCTTAGTTGCTATTGAGTACATTATTGTTCTGTCATTTAAGATATCTTTCTTATAGCTAAGTCATTATTATTTTACACATTATTAATTACTATAATCCTGACATAGTATAGTATGAAATCCCTGAGTGCAGAGATATTATTTCTTCATAGTTTTAAGACAGTGACTTTTTTATTTTATTTTAATATTTTAAATTTTTTTGAGACAAGGCCTCTCGCTCTCTCAGCCAGGCTGGAGTGCAGTGGCACGATGTTGGCTCACTGCAGCCTCAACCTCCCAGGCTCAAACAAGCCTCCTGCCTCAACCTCCTGAGCTGCTGGGGCTACAGGTATGTACCACCAAGCTCAGTTATTTATTTTTATTTTTATTTTTTACTTTTTGTAGAGACGAGGGTCTCCCTATGTTGCCCATGCTAGTCTTGAACTCCTGGGCTCAAGCGATCCTCCTGTCTTGGCCTCCCAAAGTGCTGGGATTACAAGCATGAGCCACTGCACCCAGCCCAAGATTGTTATATTTATTTGTACTCCAAGAGTTTTAGTGTACTACTATGTTCTGAGTAGGTGTTCAAATTAATTGCTACTTCATTTGTTAAATATATTTGCTTCAATTTAAAATTATTTATTTTATGAATGAAAGCGATACAGTTCCTGCTTTGATAAAGCATTTAATTCAGTGGAAAAAAAATACCTATTTATTTCACTTTCCTCTGAAGTTTTGTGGTTCCTTTCTTTTAAAATATGTGTGATGACAAAAAGCTTACTCTGATAAGAGAGTTACAAAGAATATAGTAAAAATTTGTAGAAGTGATTTTTATCTCTCTCAATATTATAATAGATTTCATTCTCAAATTTTCTTTTAAATATAAAACCTAAATATTTCTTCCTGATTTATGCTTGTGTTCTCAAAATAAAAATTTCAGTAAAGATAATGGACAGTTTAGTTTATTTTGCATCAATTTTATATTTATAAAATGGAAAGATAATAATGCATTTAATGCCCATGATAACCACAAAGAAAATAGCTATAGAATATACACAAAAGGAAATCCCAAAGGAAATTAAATGATTCACTCCAAGAAATCAACTACACATAAAAGACAGTAATGCAAAAAATGAGGAACATAAAAACTATAAGGCATACAAAACACATAACAAAATGACACCAGTCTCTCCTCATCAGTAATTACTTTAAATGTAAATTGATTAAACTCTCCAGTCAAAAAGACAGAAATTAGCTGAACAGATAAAAATCCATGATGTAATTAATCCTATCTGTAAAACTCATTTTAGATCCAAAGACACAAATAGATTAAAAGTGATAAGATGGAAAGAGACATTTAATTCAAATTATAACCAAAAGAAAGGAGGGTAGCTATACAAATATCACATAAAACAGATTTTAAATTAAAAAGTTTATAAGAGATAAAGTTATTATATATTGAAAACAGGATCTCAAAGAAATATTTGTATATCCCTATTTATAGCAGCATTATTCACAATAGATACAATGTAGAAGAAACTCAAGTGTCCATTGAAGGATGGATGGATAAGCAAAATGTAGTATAAACATGCAGTAGAATATTATTCAACTTTAAAAAGAAAGGAAATTCTGACATATGTTACAACATTAATACACCTTGAGGACATCACACTACCTGAAACAAGCCAGTCACAAAATGACAAATATACCAGATGATTCCACTTATATAAGGTATTTAAAATAGTGAAATAATAGAGAGAAAGTAGAATGGTGGTTTTCAGGGGATAAGGGGAACAGGGAAATGTTGTTTAATGGGTACAATATTTCAATTTTACAAAATTAAATGAGTTATGAAGATGGATGGTGACGGTTGTACAACATTATGACTATATTTAATAGCACTTGCTATGTTCTGAATGTGTTCCCCAAAATTCACCTTGAAACAATCTCTAACGCAATAGTATTAAGAGATGGAGCCTTTAGGAGGTGCTTAGGTCATGAGAGCGCCTCCACCTCCTTCTTGAATGGGATTACAACTTTTATAAAAGAGGCTTTACACAAAGTCAGTCCTTCTGATCTTCTTTTTTCCATCATGTGAGGACACAAGAAGGTCCTCACCAGATACTGAATGATCTTGGACGTCCCCCAGAACCTTAAGGTATACATTTCTGTTCTTCATAAATTACCAGTCTTGGTATTTTGTTATAACAGCACAAACTAAGACACCACTGAACTACACTCTGAAAAATAATTAAGATGGCAAATTGTATGTTATGTGTGCCTTACCACAATAAAAAATTGCAGAAAATATATTATATTAAAATATAATGTAGTATATTCTGTATATTAAATATAAAAATTAATTTTACTAGCTTTTATTCTTCTCTTTGAATATGGCTACTAGAAAGTTTAACATTGCATATGTAACTGTTGTCATGTTTCTATTGGAGGAAGCTGGTCTATAAGATAAATGTAAATGCCCGTTTCTCTAACTTTCACTTTCCTCTTCAACCTCTTAGCTGAGCTTTAGATATGCCTCTGATCTAGCTTATTATCCAGTTTGGTATACACCCTATGATCCAGGCTGTGAAGCTTTTGTACACAGATTTTGAAATACTTTAATCTCTTTGATAATAATTCTTTCAATTATTAATTTCCTCAACAAAATCCTAATAATGTTTCAAAATACATTTCAATAGTTTTCTTTGTGAGATCTTCTCTGATTTATCCAGGCAGCATCGGCCACTTTGTTGATGATGTTTCCATAATTGTATGTATGTTAATAATTTCCCTTATTGCACTGTATTGCAATTATTGGTACACATCTAATTCCTATAAGAGGCTTTGAATTCTCTCACAAGCCTAGATCCACTTAAATGTTTGTAGAATAAAAAAAAAAACATAAATGGAATTTGGAGTCAAACCAATTTGAATTATCTTCCCATCACTGATGAGATATGTGAATTTGAAAAATTTATTTAAACTCTAATATACAGTTGATGAAAAATGTTGAGCCAAATCCTTATTTATTCTATTGCATGCTGTTTAACCCTACTTTTGAAAGTACGTCCTTTATATCAGCTTCCTTGACTTTTAACTTTTTGTCAGTAAAGTACAGCTGTTTCCAGGTTCTAATTTAATGTTAATGAGAGATTTCACTATAAAGGAGTTACTAAAATTTATACAAGTTAGTAATGCAAGTGTCACAATATGGAATGCAATTTCTTACATGTTGTATTATTGATGGTGCAATTTTTAAAATGTATGAAATGTACCAAAATTAAATGGGCACTACTTGTTTATACTTCAGAAAAATCAAAGAGAAACACAAATACTCTTTTTCAAATTATACTTAGTGAAGAAGATAGAATGCAATGAAAAAGAGGCACGGTGAGACCTATTTCAAATATTGATAATTTTCCCAGAATTTCTTCTATATACTATAGGTTTAAAATATCAAAGACTTTTTGACGGCAAAAAGAATGGAGTGTATTTGGAAACTTCTAAGTTAGTGGAGGCAATATCTGAAGTGCTCATAGATGACAACTTATGAACTGACATCATAGTAGCTAATAATGAAAGCATGTTAAAGGCCTGTACTAAAGAACCCATAATTCTATGATTCTTTTAACAAGAAATATGATAGAATGAGAATATGAAGTGAAAAGCAGTAAGATAAATACCACAACTCAAAGCACCCACCCACTTCTAAAACAATGTATTTTGAGTAAAGCCAGGCCTCAAAATGGATAAGACTAAGTATTCTAAAACCTCTGTCCTATTGCATTCAAAATATATTTAAAACTAGTTGTTTACTCTCTCTATCCATCCTTGCAATCCTTGCAAATAGTCTTTCTTTTGTAAAATAAATCAGGTGTTTAAGAACGTTTTCAAATATTTTAATTAAAATGATAGGCAAAACAATTATATTTAGACAATTTTAAACTAATTCATTTTGAAAGTTTAAATCATGTTTTGAAAAGTAGAGTGTTTTGTTTCTTATGCTAATTGGTGACTTCCTGCTTCAACAGAGACTGGCTTTATAGAGACAAAACAACATGTTTCTCTGACATCAAAAAGTGCTTGCAAAACGCTGTTGTGCTGAATTAGCTGAAAATAAATAAAAAACATAAGGATTGCATTTCTACTGAACTTTACAGGAGCTTGAATGTGAGAAAGCAGACTGCATTGGGGAAAATAGGTTTTAAATTTTACTTAATCCTTCCTTGTGAAAGCTAGAGGTGCCTCTTTTTGCATGGAGATTTGCCTATTTCAAAGTGATCAACAGCTTATTTTGCTTTTCTTTATCTTTCTTTACAATTAATGCCCTTAACTGTACAGAATTTGAGGAGAATCTGCAAACACCATAGATAATAAGTGGAACATGATTGACTCACCTGTCATGATTTCTTCTACTAGCCAACAGTCAGAAAAAACAGAATATTCTGATTTAATAATTCATAAAACGTATTTGATCAAATACTTTAAGATACAGCCTTTATTTTCTCTTATATATGTGAATTTAAGAAATAGCTTATCAACAACCTTATCAACAATTTTCCTAGTAATGATTGGCATGCATTTTTCCCTTTTTTGAAGTTGTTCTTCCTAGGGTATTTCACTAAAATTTTCAGAGTAAGATGATAGCAAAAGATACCCGTTTTATTGATAAAAATTAATACATTATTATATTTGTGTCACTCATAGATTCCATTCCATAATGCTTTCTTTGGGATGTGGATAACCCCTCGCAGGTAGAAAGTTATCAAAATCATAGAGTGATGGTTAGTACTGAGTGTCAACTTGATTTGATTGAAGGATGCAAAGTATTGATTCTGGGTGTGTCTGTGAGAGTACTGCCAAAGGAGACTAACATTTGAGTCAGTGGGCTGGGAAAGGCAGACCCACCCTTAATCTGGGTGGGCACAATCTAATCAGCTGTCAGAGCAGCCAGTATATAAAGCATGCAGAAAAACATGAAAAGGCTAGACTGACCTACATCTTTCTCCCATGCTGGATGCTTCCTGCCCTCGAACATCAGACTCCAAGTTCTTCAGTTTTGGGACTCAGACTGGTTCTCCTTGCTCCTCAGCTCTCAGCTTGCAGATGGTCTATTGTGGGACCTTGTGATCATGTGAGCAACTACTTACTAAACTCGTATATATATATATACTATTAGTTCTGTCCCTCTACAGAACCCTGACTAATACAGATTTTGGTACCAGGAGTGGTTCTAGAGAAGCAGAATATTACGGATGAATTCTTTTATTGGTTTGGGGGTTTCTGGAGTTGGCTGCTTAATATGATTAGACCCAAAAATGCTTAGAACTCTACTTCCAATAGTATGGAGAACACTGATAATCCTTGCTGTTAACTGTTTAGAGAGTTATGCAAAATAAATGCATTTGACATTTCTGATTCACTACTCGTGAGAGGCAAGGAGTTTAGTGACTCTATACATAAAACCTTTGATTATATGTGAAGAATCAAGCAACATAATGAAGCTGGTTGGTTGCTCCTAAGTTCAGTGGACAAAGTGATGAAAGAAAATGATGAACTCAGGGATTCTAACTTCTGGCTTCAGAGGCAGACACTGAGCCTCAAATCTGTGAAGACTGTCCTGAATGACAATCGTATCTCCTGTAGAGAAAGAGCTGAAATTGTGGACAAACAGACACAAGCTCTAATCATGCAAGTGGCTGACCTGCAATGAAAGGTGCATGCACGTCTTCACCAGGTGTCTACTGTTAAAGTGAGGGCATTGATTGAAAAAGAATGATCCTGCAACTTGGAATGGGGATGTGTGGGAGGACACTGATTAATCTGGGGGTACTGAGTTTGTAAGCTTGGTGAACATTTTTGCCAGAAGAAACAGCTTCGCTATCCCTAGTAGTGGCAACATCCCCTTCCTGACTCCTGCTGCCATCAGTCTTTCCACTTTTGTCTGAGGAGATAAACCCTGTGTTACCTGAGGCCAAAACAGTGATGGCCTCCCCTGAGGCAGCTGCCAGGCAAGATAATGTTGATTCTTATCAGGAGCCACCCCCAACACCCCTGTTTGCTTCTAGACCTATAACTAGACTAAAGTCCTGGTGGGCCCCAGAGGCCCCATGAGGAGGTGTGCTGCATTTGATATGAACTGCTTGAGTTTTCTAATTTATATAAGCAGAAAGCTGGAGAACAGGCATGGGAATGGATATTAAGGGTGTGGGATAATGGTGGAAGGAATGTAGAGTTGGATCAGGCTGAATTTATTGATTTGGGCCCACTAAGTAGGTACCCTGCATTTAATGTTGCAGCTCAAGCAGTTAAAAAAGGTTTTAATAGTTTACTTGCTTGGTTAGTTCAAATATGGACTAAAAGATTGCTCCCACTCTGAGTGAGCTAGAAATGCCTGATCTCCCTTAGTTTAATTTAGAGGAAGGGATCCAGAGGCTTGGGGAGATTAAGATGGTGGAGTGGATTAGTCACTTTAGACCTACTCATCTCAGCTGGGAGGGTCCAGAAGATACACCCTTGACCAATACCTTCTGAAATAGATTGTGAGGGCAGAACCTGCATCTTTGAAGAGCCCTGTAATTGCTCTTCTCTGTGTGTCAGACCTAACAGTGGGAACCACAGTCACTCAACTACAAAATTTAAATACAATGGTAATAATTGGATCTCGAGGTGGCAGGGGCCAAGTAGTGGCACTTAACCATCAAAGGCAAGGTGAGCATAGTTACCATAATGGACAGCAGAGGTAAAGCAGCAGTCAGAATAGTCTGACTTGTGCAGAACTCTGGCATTGGCTAATCGATCATGGTATTCCTACAAGTGAAATTGATAGGAAGCCTATTGAATTCCTATTTAATTTGTATAGGCAGAAGACTTCTAGGTCAAATGGACAAAAGACTAATTTGAATTACAAAAACAATCATGACCCCTCAGTCAATTTCCAGACTTAAGTCAGTTTACAGACCCAGAAATCCTTGAAGGAGGCGGCAGCCAGGTCCCCTTGAGGAAGGACCAAACTATGCTAGCAACAAATTATGCTGTTAATCTTTCTTCCATCCTTCCCCAAGGAGACCTCCAGCCTTTTGGTAAGGTAAGTGCATTGGTGAAAGGGAAATGATCAGACATTTTGAGGACTACTGGACATTGACTCTGAGCTGACATTGATCCCAGGGGACCCAAAATGTCATTGTGGTTCTCTAGTTAAAATAGGGGCTTATGGAAGTCAGGTAAGTAATGGAGTTTTAGTTCAGGTCCAACTTACAGTGGGTCCAGTGGGACCCTGGACTCATCCTGTGGTAATTTCCCCAGTGCCAGAATGCGTAATTGGCATAGACATAATTATCTGATGACAGAATGCTCACATTGGTTCCCTAACTGGTAGGGTGAGGACTATTGTGGTGGGAAAGGGCAAATGGAAGTGATTAGAGTTAACTCTACCCAGAAAAATAGTAAATCTAAAACAGTATCACATCCGGAAGGATTGCAGAGATTAGTGCCACCATCAAGGACTTGAAAGATGTAGGGGTGTTGATTCTGACCACATCCCCATTCACTCTCCCATTTGGCCTGTATAGAAGACAGTTGGATCTTGGCGAATGACAGTAGATTATTGTAAGCTTAACCAAGTGGTGACTCCAATTGGAGCTGCTGGACCAGTTATGATTTCATTGCCTTTTTCTCGATTCCTATCCATAAGGCCCACCAGAAGCAATTTACCTTCAGTTGACAAGGCCAGCAATATACATTTACTGTCCTACCTCAGTGGTATATCAATGTTCCAGCTTCCTGTCATAATCTTATTCAGAGAGAGCTTGATCACTTTTCACTTCCGCAAGATATCACACTGGTCCATTACATTGATGAAACTATGCTGACTGGATCCAGCGAGCAAGAAGTAGCAAACACATTTGACTTATTGGTGAGACGTTTGCATGCCACAGGATGGGAAATAAATTCAACTAAAATTCAGAGATCTTCTACCTCAGTAAAATTTCTAGGGGTCCAGTGGTGTGGGCTCTGTTGAGATATCCCTTCTAAGGTGAAGAATAAATTGCTGCATTTGGCCCCTCCTACAAGCAAGAAAGAAGCACAATGTCTAGTGGGCCTATTTGGATTTTGGAGGCAACACATTCCTCATTTGGGTGTGTTACTCTGGCCCATTTATCAAGTGACCAGAAAGGCTGCCAGTTTTGAGTCCAGAACAGGAGAAGGCTCTGCAATAGGTCCAGGCTACTGTGCAAGCTGCTCTGCCACTTGGTCTATATGACCCAGCAAATCCAGTGGTGCTTGAGGTGTCAGTGGCAGATAGGAATGCTATTTGCAGCCATTGGCAGGTCCCCATACATGAATCACAGTAGAAGCCTCTAGAATTTTGGAGCAAGGCCCTGCCATTTTCTGCAGATAACTACTCATCTTTTGAGAGACAGATCTTGGTCTGTTACTGGGCTTTGGTGGAAATGAAATGATGACTATGGGTCATCAAGTCACCATGTGACCTGAACTGTCTATTATGAACTAGGTGCTTTCTGACTCAACTAGCCATAAAGTGGGTCATGCACAGCAGCATTCCATCATCAAATAGAAGTGGTATATATGTGATTGGGCTCGAGCAGGTCCTAAAGGCACAAGTATGTTACATGAGTAAGTAGCTCAAATGCCCATGGTCTCCACTCCTGCCACCCTGCCTTCTCTCCCCCAGCCTACACCAGTGGCCTCATGGGGAGTTCTCTATAATCAGTTGACAGAGGAAGAGAAGACTAGGGCCTGGTTCACAGATGGTTCTGCATGGTATGCAGGCACCACCTGAAAGTGGACAGCTGCAGCACTACAGCCCCTTTCTAAGACATCCCGAAGGACAGCAGTGAAAGGAAATATTCCCAGTGGGCAGAACTTCAAGCAGTGCACTGGTTGTGCACTTGGCATGAAAGGAGAAATGGCCAGTTGTGCAATTGTATATTGATTCATGGGCTCTGGCCAATGGTTTGGCTGGATGGTCAGGGACTTGGAAAAAGCATGTCTGGAAAATTGATGACAAAGAAATGTGGGGAACTGGTATGTGGATGGGGCTCTCTGAGTGGTCAAAAACTGTGAAGATATTTGTATCCCATGTGAGTGCTCACCAATGGGTGACCTCAGCAGAGGAGGATTTTAATAATCAAGTGAATAGCATGCACCATTCTGTGGATACCACTCAGCTTCTTTCTCCAGCCATCCCTGTTATCTCCCAATGGGCCCATGAACAAAGTGGCCATGGTGGCAGGGATGGATGTTATGCATGGACTTAGGAACATGGGCTTCCACTCACCAAGGCTGACCTGGCTACGGCCACTGTTGAGTGTCCAATTTGCCAGCAGCAGATACCAACACTGAGCCCTCAATATGGCACCATTCCTTGGGATGATCAGCCAACTACCTGGTGGCAGGTTGATTATTCTGAACCTCTTCCATTATGGAAAAGGTAGAGTATTCTCCTCACTGTACTATACATTTACTTTGGATATAGGTTTGCCTATCTTGCACACAATGCTTCTGCCAAGACTTCCATATGTGGACTTAAGAAATGCCTTATCCACCATCATGGTATTCCACACAGCATTGCCTCTAACCAATGCACTCACTTTACAGCTAAAGAAGTGTGGCAGTGGGCTCATGCTCATAGAATTCACTGGTTTTACTATGTTCCCCATCATTCTGAAGCAGCTAGATTGAGAGAACAGTGGAATGGTCTTTTGAAGTAACAATTACAATGCCAACTAGGTGACAGTGCTTTGCAGGGCTAGGGTAAAGTTGAATTAGAGTCCAATATATGATACTGTTCCTCCCATAGTCAGGATTCACAGGTCCAGGAATCAAGGGGTGGAAGTGGAAGTGGCAACACTTGCCATCACCCCCAATGATCCACTAGCAAAATTTTTGCTTTATTTTCCCACAACATTACATTCAGCTGGCCTAGAGGTCTTAGTTTCAGAAGGAGGAATGCTGCCATCAGGAGACACAACAATGATTCCAGTAAACTGGAACTTAAGATTGCCACCTGGACATTTTGGGCTCCTCCTATCTTGAAGTCAACAGGTAAGAAGCAAGTTACAGTGTTGGCTGGGGTGATTGACCCAGACTATCAAGATGAAACCAGTTTACTATTCCACAATGTAAGTAAGGGAGAGTATTCATGGATCCATTAGGAAGTCTCTTAGTATTACTATGCCCTGTGGTTAATGTCAATGGGAAACTACAACAGCCCAATCCAGGCAGGACTACAAATGGCCCAGACCCTTCAGGAATGAAGGTTTGGGTCATTCCACCAGGAGAAAATAACACAACCTTCTGAGGTACTTGCTGAGGGCAAAGGAAATACAAAATGGGTACTATAAGAGGTAGTCATTAATACTAGCTACTACCACATGACCAGTTGCAGAAACGAGTCATGAGTATTTCCTCCATCTTTTGTTAAAAACATGTTTGTACATGTATACACTTGTACCAAGAAAATATATTCATTTTATTTCCTTTTTCCCTTATCCCGTTATATAAGATTTATTGACTTCATATCAGCATTTAAGTGTTGTTAACTTTATGTAATAGCATTTGTGTTGGGGATTGGTGTGTTTCTGGTTGTATGAAGGATAGTTGTACTATGTTAGGTGTAATTGTGACCTTATTGTTGTCTTTATTTGAAGATTATGTATGATCTCAGGTGATGTGTATGGGGTAAATTGACAAGGGGTGGACTTGTGATGGTTAATACTGAGTGTCAACTTGATTGGATTGAAGGATGCAAATTATTGATCCTGGGTGTGTCTGCGAGGATGCTGCCAAAGGAGATTAACATTTTCGTCAGTGGATTGGGAAAGGCAGATCCACCCTTAATCTGGGTGGGCACCATCTAATCAGCTGCCAGCATAGCCAGGATATAAAGCAGGCAGACAAACGTGAAAAGGCTAGACTGGCCTAGCCTCCCAGCCTACATCTTTCACTCATCCTGGATGCTTCCCACCCTTGAAGCAAGTTCTTCAGTTTTGGAACTCAGACTGGCTCTCCTTGCTCCTCAGCTTGCAGACAGCCTATTTTGGGACCCTGTGATCACATGAGTTAATACTTAATAAACTACCACACACACACACACACACACACACACACACACACACACACACACAGAACTAATAGGATATAAATATCCTATTTATAAATATATAAATACCCTATTCTGTCTACTAGAGAACCCTAATACACATAGTTTAAAATGTCATTTATTTAGCATATGAAAATGAGTTTTTGAAGCTCAAAATTCATTGTTTCCATTGTTGCACAAGAAATAGATGTCCCTCAATTACATAGTCAGAACATAAACAAATTGGATATTATTAGATTTCTACATTTATATAAACATTATGGAAAGACCAAGCTAAAAATCATCCTTTGTCCTACAGCTAAAAATATACACAAAACTTTAGATAACCAAGTTTTTATTTAGATTTAAGAGCTGTATGTGAATATGTGTTGATTCTGCAAAATTTAAATTTGCCTACACAAACCGGACTGTGAAAGGGATAAATGCAGAAAACCTATCTCAACAAATATTTCTCAGCACAGACTTTGTTGATGTAAGAATATAAAGAAAATAAATTCCAGGTATGATTTACTTAACAACTTTGACTATTTGCCTTATTAATACTATCTCAAACCCATAACCACTTTAAAACATAACATTTAAATGAAGCAAGCTTAAAATATACAATTACTGTAATGACAGCTTCAAAGATCAACACTATGATTTCATTCAGTATTTTGAGTTCTAATGTATTTCTT
Organism: Papio anubis; assembly: GCF_008728515.1. Classification (NCBI taxonomy): domain Eukaryota; kingdom Metazoa; phylum Chordata; class Mammalia; order Primates; family Cercopithecidae; genus Papio; species Papio anubis. The sequence continues at coordinate 66,381,907 of NC_044983.1, forward strand.
CCTTTTCCAAAGGTTGTTTAATTTAATGTTTTTCACTCTCTCTGAGAGGGATGTTTTTGTACTCATTTATGTAGTCTATCACTTACAGTTTAGGAGTTTAATCCAAAAGTATAATAAATCCTACTGCAACTCAGAAAGTTCAAAATACGAGACCAAATCAACCCAGACATAATTTACTTCAAAAGTCTGCCTGACCCCTACAAATACTTCACTAACCAATAATGTGAAGTAGAGATTATTGTCTCTGTTAAATATTATTAAAGGCACACCTCAGTGCTACCAAGGAGCTAAATTTTTTTTTTTTTTTTTTTTTTTTTTTTTTTTTTGAGACGGAGTCTCACTGTGTCTCCCAGGCTGGAGTGCAGTGGCGCGATCTCGGCTCACTGCAAGCTC